>NW_023600993.1:62374697-62405851 GCF_014898055.3 Talpa occidentalis
ACCCAGTGCTTGTATAAATAAATAAATAAATCTTAAAAAAAAAAGCAATGTACAAATTCGTATGCCACCTCCGGTCTTTCGTCTTGTGCGTGAAGCTGCAGTAGCTGTATGGAGCCGGTTGCTGGCTGGTAAAGTAAAAACCTCTGGCCTTGCTAACATTAAACAAGGGCCTGAGGAATCTTATCAAAACTTTTTATCACCGTTAATGAATGCTGTCCAAAAACTATACCTAATGCTGAGGCGGCTCACATTATAACTAAACAACTGGCTTTTGAAAATGCTTCACCACCTTGTCAGGCATTGTTAAGACCCATTGTACAAACAGGCGACATTAATAAATATGTTCGAACCTGTTCGGAGGTGACACCCTCATATCTTCATGGTGTGGCCATTGTGGCTGCCTTAAAGGGACAGACCAGCAGCCAATGGTTCGCCTCACTTGATCAACAAAAGAAAAAAAAATAAACAAAAATTTTGGAAATTGTTTTTCTTGCGGACAGCCAGGGCATTATAGTAAAAATTGCCCAAACAAAGTAATCTCTATGCCGCCTCCAGCCTTGCCTCAACAGTCTGACACGCCTGTTACAACAAATAATAGTAAAATTCCTTCTCAAATAATACTTCCAAAAACTATCTGCCTGCGTTATAATAAAAAATTTCATTAAATAAAGGACTGTCGGTCTAAATATCATAAAAATAATACATTGTTGCCACCAAATAAAAAGTTTACTGCGGGCACCAATCCGACTGTTTTTTCAAAAAAACATCTCACAGTCAAAAAACTGGGTAAGGGGCCCGACCCAGGCCCCTCAAATAATTGGGAACCTAAACGACCAGAGCGGCGAACACTCTCTGATCTCGTCCGCAGGGCCACAGGCGGAGCGGGCTTGGACTTGCATTCCACCTCCGCCACAATATTAACTTCTGATCAATCTTACACCATGTTGACAACTGGGGTGTATGGGCCCCCCCCTCTGGGTACAATGGGGCTTGTTTTTGGCCGAGGTTCTGCGTCTCTACAAGGCATAAAATTAATACCGGTTGTTGTTGATTGTGATTTTACTGGTAAAATAAAAGTTATGCTAGAGCCTCCAATACAAACTATACAAATTCATCCAGGACAAAAAAATTGCTCAATTACTTTTACTGCCTCTGGTGACAGTTGGTGATAAAATTACATCCAATGAACCACAAAGTGATTCCAGTTTTGAATCCAGTAACATGGCTTTTAAAAATTCAAAAAAAAAAAAGCAATTGAAAAATTGTTAGACACTGGTGCTGATGTTACTTGCATAGCAGGGCGTGATTGGCCTAATGCCTGGCCCACAAAGGCTACGCCTTTTAATTTGGTCGGATTGGGATCAGCACAAAATGTGGCAAAAAGTTCTCAAATTTTAAATTAAAATGATGGAGAGGTGTCCGGGACTTTTCAACCTTATGTTGTCCCATCTCTTCCTATGACATTGTGGGGAAAAGACATACTCTCTCAAATGGGAGTGCTCCTATTTAGCCCCAATAATAAGGTAACCGCTCAAATGTTACAAATGAGCTTTGACCCAAATCAAGGTTTAGGAAAAAAATTAGAGGGCCGAGTATTTCCCATTGAGGTTGCTCAGAGAGAGCCACGACAAGGCCTGGGATATGGATCAAATTTATAAAGAGGGCCATTGAGGAGGTTACAGCCGACCCAATTGTGTGGAAAAAGAATGACCCAATATGGATAAAGCAATGGCCCCTGACAGAGGATAAAATCCAGGCTGTAACAACTTTGGTTCAAAAACAACTAATAAAAGGACACATTCGCCCTACTACCAGCCCATAAAATACTCCTATATTTGTAATAAAAAAAATCAAAAAATTAAAAATTGTTACAGGACTTAAAAACAATAAATGTCACTATGCAAAATATGAAATGCTTGCAACCAGGTTTGCCATCACCTGTGGCCATCCCTAAAAATAAACATGTTATTGTTATTAATTTACAAAATTGCTTTTTTACCATCCCTTTACATCCCCAAGACTGCAAAAAAAATTGCATTTAGTGTCCCATCAGTAAATTTAAAAAGGCCATTTCAACAGTATAAATAAAAAGTTCTTCCTCAGGGCATGGAAAACAGTCCTACTTTATGTCAAAAATTTGTGGATATGGTTTTGTCTTCCTTTAGGGATGAGTAACCTTCCATTTACTGTGTTCATTATATGGATAATATTTTAATAAGTAATGCTCAAGTGGACTTGTTAAATCAGGCCTTGGCCCGTCTGGTGGCTTTTCTGCAAAGTTATGGACTTGTGGTGGCACCAGAAAAAAATCAAACTTCTCCGCCAATCAATTATATAGGAAAGATTGTTCGTTCTTTAATTGTGACATCACAAAAACTGCAACTACAAACAGACTCTTTACAGACATTAAATAATTTTCAAAAACTACTTAGAGACATAAATTGAATAAAAACTCATCTGCAGCTAACCACTGCTAATTTACGTCCTCTTAATGTGTTAAAAGGTAATTCTAATCCTAACTCCCCTAGGCAATTAACACCTAAGGCTACACTAGCCTTACAAAAGGTAAATAATACACTCAACAATCAACAACTGTTGCGGCTAGATTATACTAAGCCTTGGGAGTTCATAATTTTGGCCACCCCACACACGCCAACAGGTGTTTTGTGGCAAAAGGGGCCACTGAAATGGTTACATTTACCAGTTACTGCAAAAAAGGTTGTTTGTCCCTATGCTTCCCAAGTGGCTGCGTTAATTGTTAAAGGAAGGCATAGGAGCGTTGAGCTTTTTGGCCGAAAATTTCCTGTTCTTGTTTTACCTTACAAAAAAGAACAACTTAATGACCTGCTTAGTTTAAGTAATGACTGGCAAATAGCCCTGCAATCTTTTTCGGGTGAAATAAAGTTTCATTTGCCTCCCGACCCTGTGCTTCATTTCTTTAAGAAACAGGCTTTTATTTTTCCAACCATTGTTAGCGCTGTGCCTTTGCCAGAACCTGCTACACTTGTGTTTACGAATGGCTCCTCCAACGGTAGAACTGCTTTCATTATCAATGACAAACCAAAGTCCATCCAGACAACAAAAACCTCAGCCCAAAAAACTAAATTATTTACAGTTCTCACAGTTTTTGAAATTTTACAAAATCAGCCATTTAACCTTTTTACTAATTCCCAATATGTAACCAAATTATTTCCTGATATTGAGACTGCTGTAATTGCTGATGCTAAAACTATCATTGCTCCACAGCTATTGTAGCTGCAAACTTTAATAAGATCTAGGACATCCAGAGTGTATGTTGGCCATATTCGTGGTCATTCTAAATTACCAGGTCCTCTAGCTCGTGAAAATGAACTGGCCGATTTGTTGACTCAAGCAGCAGTATTCACAGTACAGGAGGCAATTAATAATCATGCCCTTCATCACCAAAATGCCACTTCATTGCGGAAACAATTTCATCTAACTCAAAAAACAGCCCCAAAAAATTGTTCACAAATGCTCGGTTTGCCCCACCACTCACCCTTCCCTTCCGATGGGGGTAAACCCACAAGGCCTCAGACCAAATAATCTCTGGCAAATAAATGTCACTCATGTTACTAGTTTTGGGAGACTCAGTTTTGTCCATGTTTCCATAGATACATTTTCTCATGTTATTATGGCTACTGCCCGGACAAAAAAAGCTTTTAAAAATGTCTCTCAACATCTAATGTTTTGTTTTTCCTACGCAGGCAAACCTCGTGCTATTAAAACTGACAATTCTCCTGTATATACATCCTCTGCCTTTAAAAAATTTTATGCTTCATTTCAAATTGCTCATTCTACAGAAATTCCTTATAATCCACAAGGACAAGCTATTGTTGAAAGAGCGCACTAGACATTAAAGTCTCAAATATATAAACTACAACAATCTAATTTTAAACATAGTTCGGCTCATCATATTTTAACTCATACTATGTTTGTCATCAATTATTTAAATTGCAATTCTCAAAAAATGTCACCAATTAATAAACATTGGGATCCTGACCAACTGGCCCCTAAACCTCAAATTATGTAAAAAGATCTCCTTTCCGAAACATAAAAAGGCCCTAATGTGTTATTAGCAAATGAAAAAGGCTATGCTTGTATCTTTCCACAAGATTCGGACAGCCCAATTTGGATTCCTGACAGACTGATCCGACATCATGTCTCAAAAGCCTTCACCGACACGCCCCCCGTCAGACAACCAATGCTCCAAGATGTGTAGGTGCAGCCCTCTGGGACACCACCCACCTCCTCCAAGATGTCACCACTCCAGATCCCCTGTTGGAAGATTGTCCTCTTCCCTGCACCACCTTCGGGTTCCTAAGACGTCTCATCATGACAATTGAAATTTGCTCAATAATCTAGCCTCTAATTCTGAACAGCTACTTATGCAGCAAAATGCACACATCACCCCAAAGATTATATTCCTTGCCGTGCTAGCAATCTTCTCATATAACATATCACCAGCTTCTCCTGCTTCTCTCATGCCTTCTGTTTCCTATTGGGCTTACATCCCAGATCCCCCCTTTTTCCATCCCACTCCTTGGGGATTTCCCTCGCCCCGTGTGTTCACTAATTATTCTAATTTACTAGGTAGAGATTCAGACTCTTTTGTTTTATTTACAAGCACTAATAACTTTTCTTTTCAGGGACGCATGGATTCGCCTCCTATGTGTTTTACATCCAATCCTCTCTATATAAGGTCTCAACTACCTGGCTGCCTACCTATTAACGATAAATATTTTTTGACAGAAACTTCAAAGCCTTCCTCCTCCGGACCTAACCATAATGTATGTGTACTGCTTATATCTCTCCTTGGTCCTTGCAGCACTAATAAAAACATAGCTCGAGTTTCAGTATCCTCCACTCTCCCAGCCTGTTCAATTTATAACTCAAATAATTCCCAAAATATTATTAACACAAATCACAAATTTCCCACCTGACATAATTGTAGGTTTCCCTCTGCAGGAATTCGTTACCAGCCTTACCAGACTAATCTTTCTATTTATGATTTTTCAGATTTTGGAGCAGTTACATCTGCCACTAATGTCCCCAAGAATTATAGGTTTCTTCTGCAGGATGCACTCATCTACAACCGGTCAAATCGCCTCATCCCACCCCTTGAACCTATCACTCAATGGTATTCAGCGGGATAAATTACTCCCACCTAATTCATCAACACTTCGAATGGTTCCCGTGCATACCCGGACTTATTTCGCCCCCTTGCCGCCACTTGACCTGTGCTTTTTCGCCGACCTGGACATTCTGTTCATGCTGTCACCATGCGGGCTTGTGTTGGCCCCCCTCATGCCCTCCTCATTGAGGGCCCCGAACATTTAACCATTACTTATCATCACCATACTTTTCATGTTAATTGTACTGACTGTATTCTCACCAAATGTATTACCTCTGTTGGCTCATTGTCTAAAGCTACTTTTGTTATCTTACATCAACCTCCTTATGTCATGCTCCCTGTAAGATTACAACAGCCGTAGTATGATGACATTGGACTGTATACTCTTCAGCTTGTGGGACAGGGACTGCGTCGCTCCAAAAGGTTTGTAGCGGCACTTATACTGGGTATTAAGGCACTTATTGCTATTATTAGTTCTGTTGCTGTTTCTACTACTGCTCTCGTGCAACAAGTTCACACTGCCTCCCATGTTAATAATTTGTATCATAACATCAAACACACTTTAATTATCCAAGATCACATTGAACATAAGTTCAAAGCTCGTTTAAATGTTCTTGAGAAATGACTTTTACATATTGGCAATCAAATTCAACACATAAAAACACATTTGACTACCAAATGTCATTCTAATTACAAATAAATTTGTGTCACTCCACATGTTTATAACTCTTCTTCTGTTTCTTGGAATAATGTCAAAAATCATTCACTGAGTGTTTGAAATAATACAAACGTTTACCTAGATCTTACTGCTCTGCAAAAAAAATATTAAGGCAATTAGTTTAGCTCATGCCCCCTCCTCCACACCTGCAAAAGTTGCTGCTTCCTTCCTGGCTTCCTTGCAACATTATACCACTAAGGCCACCTGGTTCCCATCATTTATTACTTTAGGTATTGTTTTACTTGTCACCATAATTATATTAATACTCTTCCCATTGTTTATTAAATTGCTTTTCGTTGCTCTCAATCAGACACGTGTTGAGTTAAAAACTATACAAGTAATGGCCAAAAACAAAAAAGGGGAAGGTGCTGCAGGAGGCCTTGATGCCCCGGCCAAATAAGACAGTGGCAAGCAGCGAAGCCCAAAGGGCCTCACACCATGGGGCCGAAGCCAAAGGGCCTCACACCGTGGGGCTGAAGATTCCTTGTGCCTCACACCGTGAGGTTGAAAATCTAACATTCCTTCACGTTTTGTTCTTGGTCATAAATAAAAAAAAAATTTTCTAAAAAAATACATTAAACACTATATTATATATATCAATATATTACAAATAAACAACATAAAAAATTAAAAACTAATTATTAAACAATTTGGCCTACTTAACAATAAAAAACAACTTATTAAACAAACCTGACAAACATTACAATACAATAATTATAATAGGTCCTTCTATTTTGTTTTCTCTTAAAATTTCTTAAAAAAAATTAATATAAAACTATTTAAATTAAAAAATTTCTAAATAAAAAAAATTATAATAACTAACCAACAACTAGTCTCCGGCTAAAGGTCATGTAAATAAAATAGTCATTTAATACTTAGGCTTTAACTAATAAAAATACACTAACAGTTATTCACTGTTATAAATAATTGTCTAAATAAAAAAATAAATAACTTTAATGTTAAGTTTAATTTATTATCTATTAACCTTAAAAACTACCGTCTAACTAAAACCTATAGGGACAAATAGTCTATAAAAAACATAATATACTAATTATTTTTACTTTACACTTAATAATATATTTCCTTATTATTATTACTAATAATAAATAAAAAAAACCTACTAAGTCTCTCGACAAAAAGTACTAACTCCTCAACAAGTGTCAGTGTCTCCTCATTTCCCTCCCCCTCAGCCCTTAAGTTTCAGTTATTTCGTTTTCGCCAACGCCGTCTCAACCTTTCAAGAACCCCTGACACGACGTTTTCCCGGAGGCTGGTCCCGGGAACCTAAGGCCGCCGCAAGGGGGCGCGGATGAGGGGGTTCGGGGACCCTCAGCCCCCGCGGGGATGGGGCAACCACACCACCCATGGGGGTACGGGATTGTCTTCCCCCATGGGGGAACGGGGCCTTCTTCCCCTTCGCGGAAGCCCAAATCTACCACCCGGCGCATGCTGGTACCCTCCTCTCGCACTCACAGCCCCAGCGGTGGGGCCGTGAGCCCGCAGACGCCCAAAACGGAGGGCCGGGATCCCTGTCAGGGGAGGGCAACCCCTGTAAGCCAGGGACAAGCGGCGACCACGGCCTGTTCCAAAACGGCAGGCACACAGGCCGGCGCGGAAAGCCCCGGGCAAGTCAGCAACACTCAAAGGGGAAGAGTCCGCACCTGGCCCAGCTGCGCTGCTGAGCCCCGGGCTCCGCCCCTGGCCGGAGCCTGGCCCCGCACACCCCACTCTGCCTGCGAATAGCTGCACTTCCTAGGGACGCAGCTAGGGGGCGCTGGTGAAGGGGTTCGTGGACCCTTAGCACCCACGGGCTGGGGCCACCTCTGACCCATGGGGGTACGGATTTTCTTCCCCCATGTGATAACGGGCCCTCTTCCCCTCGGGGGAAGCCCAAATCTTCCTCCTGGGGCACGCCTGCAAACTCCTCGGGCACTCAGCCCCAGCGGCGGGGCCGTGCGCCCGCAGACGCCCTAGACGGAGGGCCGGGGTCCCTTTCAGGGGAGGGCACCCCCTGTAAGCCAGGTACAAGCGGCGACGGCGGACTCTTCCAAAACTGCAGGCACACAGGTGGCTGGAAAGCCATGAGCAAGCCAGCACCACTCAAAGGGGACGAGTCCGCACCTGACACAGCAGCACTGATGAGCCCCAGGCACCGCCCCTGGCTGGAGCCTGACCCCGCCCACCCGAATCTGGCTGCGCACAGGTGCACTTCCTAGGGCCTCCGCTAGGGGGCGCTGGTGAGTGTGTTCGGGGACTCTCACCCCCCACGGGGCTGGGGACACCGCTGCACCAATTGGGGTACGGGATTGTCTTACCCCATGGGGGAACGGGGCCCACTTCCCCTTCGCCGAAGCCCAAATCTTCCTCCCGACACACGCCTGCACCTTCCTCTCGCACTCACAGCCCCAGCGGCGGTGCCGTGCGCCCTCAGACGCCCTAGAAGGTGGGCCGGGGTCCCCGTCAGGGGAGGGCACCCTCTGTAAGCCAGGGACAAGCGGCGATCACGGCCTGTTCCAAAACTGCAGGCACACAGGCCGGCGCGGAAAGCCCCGGGCAAGCCAGCACCACTCAAAGGGGAAGAATCCGCACCTGGCCCAGCTGTGCTGCTGAGCCCCGGGCTCCGCCCCTGGCCGGAGCCTGACCCCGCCCACCCGACTCTGCCTGCGCACAGCTGTACTTCCTAGGGCCGCCGCTAGGGGGCGCTGGGGAGGGGGTTCGGGGTCCCTCAGCCCCCACGGGGCAGGGGCCACCTCAGCACCCATGGGGGTACGGGATTGTCTTCCCCTTGGGATAACGGGCCCTCTTCCCCTCAGGGAAGCCCAAAACTTCCTCCCAGGGCACGCCTGCACCCTCCTCTCGCACTCACAGCCCCAGCGACGGGGACGTGCGCCCGCAAACGCCCTAGAGGGAGGGCCAGGTTCCTTGTCAGTAGAGGGCACCCCCTGTAAGCCAGGGACAAGCTGCAACCACGGCCTCTTCCAAAACTGCAGGCACACAGTCTGGCGCGGAAAGCCCCGGGCAAACCAGCACCACTTAAAGGGAAGAGTCCGCACCTGGCCCAGCAGCGCTGATGAGCCCCAGGCTCCGCCCCTGTCCGGAGACTGACCCCGAAACTCGAATCCTGCTGTGCACAGGTGCACTTCCTAGGGCCGCCGCCAGGGGGCGCTGGTGAGGGGGTTCGATGACGCTCTGCCCCCACGGGACTGGGGCCACCTCTGCACCCATGGGGGTACGGGATTGTCTTCCCCCATGGGGGAACGAGGCCCTCTTCCCCTCGGGGGATGCCCAAATCTTCCTCCCGGCCCACGCCTGCACCCTCCTCTACCACTGACAGCCCCAGCGGCGGGGCCGTGCGCCCGCACACGCCCCAGATGGAGGGACGGGGTTCCTGTCAGGGGAGGGCACCCCCTGTAAGCCAGGGACATGCAGCGACCGCGGCCTCTTCCAAAATTGCAGGCACACATGCCGGCGCGGAAAGCCCCGGACAAGCCAGCACAACTCAAAGGGGAAGACTAGGCACCTGGCTCAGTGCGCTGATGAGCCCCAGGCTCCGCCCTTGGTCGGAGCCTGACCCAGACCACCCGACTCTGGTTGCGCACAGGTGCACTTCGAAGGCCGCCGTTAGGGTGCACTGGTTAGGTGTTCGGGGACCCTCATCCCACACGGGGCTGGGGCCACCTCTGCACCCATGGGGGTACGGGATTGTCTTCCCCCATGGGGGAACGGGGCCCTCTTCCCCGTCGCGGAAGCCCAAATCTTCCTCCCCTCCCGGCGCACGCCTGCACCCTCCTCTCGCACTCACAGCCCCAGCGGCAGGGCCGTGCGCCCGCAGACGCCCTAGACTGAGGGCCGGGGTCCCTGTCAGGGGAGGGCACCCCCTCTAAGCTAGGGACAAGAGGCGATCGCGGCCTCCTCCAAAACTGCAGGCATTCAGGCCAGCGCGGAAAGCCCCTGGCAAGCCGCACCGCTCAAATGGGGAAGAGTCCTCACCTGGCCCAGCAGCACTGATGAGCCCCAGGCTCTGCCCCTGGCCGGAGCCTGACCCTGCCCACCCGACTCTGGCTGCGCACAGGTGCACTTCCTAGGGAAGCCGCTAGGGGACGCTGGTGTTGGGTTCGCGGACCCTCAGGACCCTCGGGGCTAGGGGGACATCTGCACCTTGGGGGTACGGAACTTTCCTCCCCCATGGGGAACGGGGCTCTCTTCCCCTCCGGGGAAGCCCAAATCTTCCTCCCGGAGCACACCTGCACCCTCCTCTCCCACTCAGAGCCCTAGAGGCGGTCCCTGCGCCCTCAGACGCCCTAGACAGAGGACCTGCGTCCCTGTAAGGGGAGGGCACACCCTGTAAGCCAGGGACAAGCGGCGACCGAGGCCTCTTCCTAAACTGCAGGCAGACAGGCCAGCGCGGAAAGCCGCCGGCAGTGAGCACCACTCAAAGGGGAAGAGTCCTACTTGGCCCAGCAGCGCCAATGAAACTCAGGCCCCGCCCGTGGCCGGAGCCTGACACCGCCCGCCCGACACCGCCTGGGCACAGTTGCACTTCCTAGGGCCGCCGGTAGGGGACGCTCGTGACGGGGTTCGGGGACCCATATGCGCTTCGGAGCTAGGGGCAACTCTGCACCATGGGGTTACGGAATTTTCCTCCCCCATGAGGGAAAGGGGCTCTCTTCACCTCAAGGGAAGACCAAAACATTCTCCCGGGGCACACCTGCCCACTCCACTCGCACTCACATCCCCAGCGGCGGGGCCGTGCTCCCGCAGACGACCTAGACGCAGGTCAAGGGTCCTTCTCAGGGGAGGGCACACCCTGTAAGCCAGGGACAAGCGGCGACTGCGGCCTCTTCCAAAACTGCAGGAACACAGGCCGGCGCGGAAAGCCCCGGGCAAGCCAGCACCACTCAAAGGGGAAGAGTCCTCACCTGGCCCAGCAGTGCTGATGAGCCCCAGGCTCCGCCCCTGGCCGGAGCCTGACCCCGACCACCCGACTCTGGCTGCGCACAGGTGCACTTCATAGGGCCGCCGCTAGGGGGCGCTGCTGCGGGGGTTCGGTGCCCCTCAGCCCCCTCGCGGCTAGGGGGACCTCTGCACCCACGGGGGTACGGAACTTTCCTCCTCCATGGAGGAACGGGGCTCTCTTCCCCTCGGGGGAAGCCCAAATCTTCCTCCCGGGGAACACCTGCAACCTACTCTCCCACTCAGAGCCCCAGCGGCGGACCCTGCGCCCGCAGACGCCCTAGATGGAGGGCCGGGGTCCCTGTCAGGGGAGGGCACCCTTGTAAGCCAGGGACAAGCGGCGATCGCGGCCTCTTCCAAAACTGCAAGCAGACTGCAGGCCCGGAAAGCCCCGGGCAAGCCAGCACCACTCAAAGGGGAAGAGTCCTCACCTGGCCCAGCAGCGCTGATGAGCCTTTGACTCCGCCCCTGGCCGGAGCCTGACCCCGCCCACCCCACTCTGCCTGTGCACAGGTGCACTTCCTAGGGAAGCCGCTAGGGGACGCTGGTGTTGGGTTCGCGGACCCTCAGGACCCTCGGGGCTAGGGGGATATCTGAACATTGGGGGTATGGAACTTTCCTCCCCCATGGGGGAACGGGGCTCTCTTCCCCTCCGGGGAAGCCCAAATCTTCCTCCCGGAGCACACCTGCACCCTACTCTCCCACTCAGAGCCCTAGAGGCGGTCCTGCGCCCTCAGACGCCCTAGACGGAGGACCGGGGTCCCTGTCAGTGGAGGGCACACCCTGTAAGCCAGGGACAAGCGGCGACCGCGGCCTCTTCCAAAACTGCAGGCACACAGGCCGGCGCGGAAAGCCCCGGGCAAGCCAGCACCACTCAAAGGGGAAGAGACTTCACCTGGCCCAGCAGTGCTGATGAGCCCCAGGCTCCGCCCCTGGCTGGAGCCTGACCCCGACCACCCGACTCTGGCTGCGCACAGGTGCACTTCCTAGGGCCTCCGCTAGGGGGCCCTGGTGAGGGGGTTCGGGGACCCTCAGCCACGACGGGGCTGGAGCCACCTCTGCACCCATGGGGGTATGGAACTTTGCTCCCCCATGGGGGAATGGGGCCCTCTTCCCCTTCGCGGAAGCCCAAACCTTCCTCCCGGGGCACGCGTGCACCCTCACATCGCACTCACATCCCCAGCGGCGGGGCCTTGCGCCCGCAGATGCCCTAGACTGAGGCCCGGGGTCCCTGTCAGGGGAGGGGTCCCCCTGTAAGCCAGGGACAAGCAGCCACCGTGGCCTCTTCCAAAACTTCAGGCACACAGGCCGGCGCGGAAAGCCCCGGGCAAGCCAGCACCACTCAAAGGGGAAGAGTCCGCACCTGCCTCAGCAGCGCTGATGAGACCCAGGCTCCGCCCCTGGCCGGAGCCTGACCCCGCCCACCCAATTTTGCCTGCGCACAGGTGCACTACCTAGGGCCGCCGCTAGGGGGCGCTGGTGAGGGCGTTCTGGAACTCTTATCCCTCTCGGGGCTAGGGGCACTTCTGCACCCATGGGGGTACAGAACTTTCCTCGCCCATGGGGAAACGGGGCCCTCTTCCCCTCGGGGGAAGCACAAATCTTCTTCCCGGGGCATGCCTGCACCCTCCTCTCCCAGTCACAGCCCCAGCGGCGGGGCCGTGCGCCCGCAGACGCCCTAGACGGAGGGCCGGGGTCCCTGTCAGGGGAGGGCACCCCCTGTAAACCAGGGACAAGTGACGACCACGGCCTCTTCCAAAACTGCAGGCATTCAGGCCAGCGCGGAAAGCCCCTGGCAAGCCAGCACCACTCAAATGGGGAAGAGTCCTCACCTGGCCCAGCAGCGCTGATGAGCCCCAGGCTCCGCCCCCGGCCGGAGCCTGATCCCGCCCACCGGACTCTGCCTGCACAGAGGTGCGCTTCTCATGTCTGCCGCTAGGAGGTGCTTTGAGGGCATTCGTGGACCCTCAGCTCCACGGGTGTAGGGGGCCCTAGGCAGCCTCGGGTTACGGGTGCCTAGGCCATATACGGGGTCCAGGGAACTCAAGCCCGTTTTGGGAAAGGGGCCCTCTTCCCCCTTGGGGGAATGGTAAATCTTCCCCCCGGGGCACACCAGCACCTCCTCTCCCACTCAAGACCCAGATGCAGGACGTACGCCCAAAGACGAAAGAAGGCAGAGGGACCGGGTCACTCTCTGGGAGGGCACGCCCTGTGAGCCACAGACAAGTGGCGATCACGGCCTCTTCCAAAACTGCAGGCAGAGAGGCCGGCGGGGAAAGCCCCGGGCTACCCAGCACCACTCAAAGGGTCCTCACCTGGCCCAGCAGCGCTGATGACCCCAGGCTCTGCCACGGCCGGAGCCTGACCCCGCCCACCAGACTCAGCCTGCGTAAAGGTGCACTTCTCATGTCCGTCGCTAGGGGGCGCTGGTGAGGCCCTTCGGGGACCCTCATCTCCCACGGGGATAGGGGGACCTCGGCAGACACGGGGCTATGGGGTCCTAGGCCCCCTGCGGGGTCCAGGGACCTCAATCCTGTTTTGGGAACGGTGCCCTATTCCCCCTGGGGGACAACGGCACCCTCCTCTCGCACTCACAACCCCATGGGCAAGCCGTGTGCCCAAAGTCGCCCTAGTCAGAGGTGCGGGGTCACTGTCAGGGAGGGCACCACCTGTAAGCCATAGACAAGCGGTGACCTCGGCCTCTTCGAAAACTGCAGGCAGACAGGCCGGCGGGGAAGGCCCCAGGCAACCCAGCCCCACTCAAAGGGGAAGAGTCCTCACCTGGCCCAGCAGGGCTGATGAGCCCCAGGCTCTGCCCCTGGCTGGAGCCTGATCCCGCCTACCGGACTCTGCCTGCACAGAGGTGCACTTCTCATGTCCGCTGGTAGGTCGCACTTTGAGTGCGTTCTTGGACCCTCAGCCCCATGGGGGCAGGGGGACCGCGGCAGCCACGGGGTTACGGGGTCTAGGCCCCCTACGGGGTCCAGGTTCCTAAAGCCCGTTTTGGGAACGGGGCCCTCTTCCCCCTGGGGGGCAACTGCACTCTCCTCTTGCAATCACACCCCCAGGGGCAGGCCGTGTGCCTGAAGTCACCTTAGACGGAGGGGCGGGGTCACTGTCAGGGAGGGCACCACCTGTAAGCCAGAGACAAGTGGTGACCTCGGCCACTTCCAAAACTGCAGGCAGACAGGCTGGCGGGGAAGGCCCCGGGCTACCCAGCCCCACTCAAAGGGGAAGAGTCCTCACCTGTCCCAGCAGCGCTGATGAGCCCCGGGCTCCGCCCACGGCTGGAGCCCTATCTCGCACAACGGACTCTGCCTGCACAAAGGTGCACTTCTCATGTCCCGCTAGGGGCGCTTTGTGGACGTCGGGGACCCTCAGCTCCAAGGGGCAGGGCGCCCTCTGCAGCCACGGGGTACGGGTGCCTAAGCTATATACGGGGTCCAGGGACCTAAAGCCTCTTTTAGGAACGGAGCCTTCTTTCACCTGGGGGACAACTGCAGCCTCCTCTCACACTCATATCCCCAGGGGCAGGCCGTGTTTCCGAAGACTCCCTCTAGTTAGGGGCGGGGTCACTGTCAGGGAGGGCACACCCTGTAACCGAGAGACAAGCAGCGACGGCGGCCTCTTCCAAAACTGCTATCAGACAGGATGGCGCAGAAAGCCCTGGGCAACCCACACCACTCCAAGGGTCCTCACCTAGCCCAGCAGCGATGATGAGCCCCCGCCTCCGCCCCTGGCCAGAGCCTGATCCAGCCCACGGGACTCTGCATGCACAAAGGTGCGCTTCACTGGTCCACCGCTATATGGCGCTCTTGAGGGCGCTCGCGGACCCTCAGCTCCACGGGGGTAGGGGGACCTCGGCAGCCACGGTGGGGCGGGGTCCAAGGTCCCCTATGTGGTCCAGAGACCTCAAGCCCGTTTTGGGAACGGGCCCTATTCCCCTTGGGGGACAACTGCACCCTCCTCTCGCACTCACGCCCCCAGTGGTAGACCTTGTGCCCGAAGTCACCCTAGACGGAGGGGCGGGGTCACTGTCAGGGAGGGCACCACCTGTAAGCCAGAGACAAGCAGTGACCTCGGCCTCTTCCAAAACTGCAGGCAGACAGGCCGATGAGGAAGGCCTCAGGCTAACCAGCCCCACTCAAAGGGGAAGAGTCCTCACCTGGCCCAGCAATGCTGATGAGCCCCAGGCTCCGCCACCAGCCGGAGCCTGATCCCGCCCACCGGACTCTGCCTGAACAAAGGTGCGCTTCTCATGTCCGCCTCTAGGGCGCGGTGATGAGGGCGTTCGGGGACCCTGAGCCGCCGTGGCGTTAGTGGTCCCTCGCAGCCACTGGGTACGGGTGACTAAGCCATATACAGGGTCCGGGGATCTACAGCCCGTTTTGGCCAGGGTCGTCTTTCCCCTTGGGGGAACGGTAAATCTTCCTCCGGGCCACAAACGCACCTCCTCTCGCACTCAAGCCCCAGGTGCAGGACACGCGCCCGAAGACGCCCTAAGGCGGACGGACCAGGTCACTGTCCGGGAGGCCACTCCTGTAAGCCACAGACAAACGGCGACTGCGGCCTCTTCCAAAACTGCAGACAGAGAGGCCGGCGCGGAAGGCCCCGGGCAGCCTAGCACCACTCAAAGGGTCCTCACCTGGCCCAGCAGCGCTGATGACCCCAGGCTCCACCCCGGCCAGACTCTGACCCCGCCCACCAGACTAATCCTGCGTAAAGGTGCACTTCTCAGGCCCGCCGCTAGGGGGCGCTGGTGAGGGAACCTATCTCCCAAGGGGATAGGGGGACCTTCATCCCGCGCTCGCGGACATTCATCTCACACGGGGATAGGGGGACCTCGGCAGACCTGGGGCTACGGGGTCCTAGGCCCCCTAAGGGGTCCAGGGAACTGAACCCCGTTTTGGGAATGGGGCCTTCTTCCCCCTGGGGCACAACTGCACCCTCCTCTCGCACTCCCACCCCCAGGGGCAGGCCATGCGCCCGTAGTTGCCCTAGACGGAGGGGCGGGGTCACTGTCTGGAAGGGAACGCCCTGTAAGCCACAGACAAGCGGTGACCTCGGCCTCTTCCAAAACTGCAGGCAGACAGGACGGCGGGGAAGGCCCCGGGATACCCAGCAGCACTCAAAGGGTCCTCACCATGCCCAGCAGCGCTGATGTCCCCCGGTTCCACCCCCGCCAGAGCCTGACCCCACCCACAAGATACAGCCTGCATAAAGGTGCACTTCCCCGGTCCGCCGTTTGGGGGCGCAGGTGAGGGCGTTCGCGGTCCCTCAGCCTCCACGGTGGTAGGGGGAACTTTGCACCCATGGTGTTATAGATTCCTAGGCCTCCATAAGTGTCCGGGGACCTCAAGCCCGTTTTTGGGAACAGGGCCCTCTTCCCCCTTAGGGGAACGGTAAATCTTCCCCCCGGAGCACACACTCACCTCCTCTCACTCTCAACCCCCAGGTGCAAGACGTGCGCCCGAAGACGCCCTATTGCAGAGGGACCGGGTCACTGTCCGCGAGTGCACGCCCTGTAAGCCACAGACAAGTGGCGACCGCAGCCTATTCCAAAACTGCAGACAGAGAGGCCGGCGCGGAAGGCGCCAGGCAACCCAGCACCACTCACAGGGTCCTCACCTGGCACAGCAGTACTGATGACCTCAGGCTCCGCCCCGCGCAGAGTCTGTCCCCGCCCACCAGACTCAGCCTGCATAAAGGTGCACTTCTCAGGTCCGCCGCTTGGGGCCACTGGTGAGGGCGTTCGGGGACCCTCATCTCCCACGGGGATAGGGTGACCTGTGCAGGACCGGGACTACGGGGTCCTAGGCCACCTGCGGGGTCCAGGGAACCTAACCCCATTTTGGGAACGGGGCCTTCTTCCCCCTGGGGCACAACTGCACCCTCCTCTCGCACTCACACCCTCAGGAGCAGGCTGAACTCCCGAAGATGCCCTATAGGTTGGGGCGTGGTCACTGTCAGGGAGGGCACCCCCTGTAACCGAGAGACAAGCAGCGACGGTGGCCTCTTCCAAAACTGAAGGCAGACAGGACGGTGCGGAAAGCCCCGGGCAACCCACACCACTCCAAGAGTCCTCACCTAGCCTAGCAGCGATGAGGAGCCCCAGCCTCCGCCCCTGTCCAGAGTTTGATACCGCCCATGGGACTCTGCATGCACAAAGGTGACCTTCTCATGTCTGCCACTAGGGGTATGCAGGTGAGGGCGTTCGCTGTCCCTCAGCCTCCACGGTATTAGGTGGAACTGTGCACCCATGTTGTTAAGGGGTCCTAGGCCTCCAACAGGGTCCAGGGACCTCAAGCCCGTTTGGGAACAGGGCCCTCTTCCCCCTTGGGGGAACGGTAAATCTTCCCCCCGAGGCACACAAGCACCTCCTCTCGCACTCAACCCCCAGGTGCAGGACGAGCGCCCGAAGATGCCCTAAGGCAGAGGGACCGGGTCACTGTCCATTACGGCACGCCCTGGAAGCCACAGACAAGCGGCGACCGCGGCCTCTTCCAAAACTGCAGGCAGACAGGCCGGCGGGGATAGCCCCGGTCTACCCAGCACCACTCAACGGGGAAGAGTTCTCACCTGGCCCAGAGCGCTGATGAGACCCAGTCTCCACCCTGCTGGAGCCTGACCCCGCTCAGCAGACTCTTCCTGCACAAAGGTGCACTTCTCACGTCGGCCGCTAGGGTGCGCAGGTGAGGTCGTTCGCGGTCCTCAGGCTCCATGGTGGTAGGGGATCTCTGCACCCATGCTGTTATGAGGTTAGGCCTTCAACAGGGTCTAGGGACCTGGAGACCGTTTTAGGAACGGGTCCCTATTCCCCCTGGGGGACAACTGCACCCTCCTCTCGCACTCATACCCCCAGGGGCAGTCCATGCTCCCGAAGACTCCCTATAGGTAGGGGCGGGGTCACTATCAGGGAGGGCACCCCCTGTAACAAAGAGACAAGTGGCGACGGCAGCCTCTTCCAAAACTGCAGGCAGACTGGACAGTGCGGAATGCCCCGGGCAACCTACACCACTCAAAGGGTCCTCACCTAGCCCAGCAGCAATCATGAGCCCCAGTCTCCGTCCCCGGCCAGATCCTGATCCTGCCCACAGGACTCTAACTGAGTAAAGGAGCACTTCTCCTGTCCGCCGCTAGGGGCCGCTCTGGAGGGCCTCGGGGACCCTCAGTTCCACAGGGGTACGGGGATCTCGGCAGCCACAGGGGTACAGAGTCCTAGGCCCCCGCGGGGTCCAGGGACCTCAAGCCCGTTTTGGGAAAGGGGCACTCTTTCCCTGGGGGAAAACTGCACCCTCCTCTCACACTCACACCCCCAGGGACAGGCCGTGTGCCCGAAGTCGCCCTCGATGGAGGGGCGGGCTCACTGTCAGGATGGGCAACACCTGTAAGCCATAGACAAGCGGTGATCACGGCCTCTTGTAAAACTGCAGGCAGACAGGCCGACGGGGAAAGCCCGGGGCTACCCAGCACCACTCAATGTGTCCTCACCTGGCCCAGCAGCACTGATGAGCCCCAGGCTCCGCCCCGGCCAGAGCCTGATCCCGCCCACCAGACTCTGCCTACCTAAAGGTGCACTTCTCACGTCCGCCGCTAGGGGGCGCAGGTGAGGGCGTTCACGGTCCCTCAGCATCCACGGTGGTAGAGGGAACTCTCAACCACAGTGTTATGGGGTCCTAGGCCGCCACCAGGGTCCAGGGACCTCAAAACCATTTTGGGAACAGCGCCCTCTTCCCTCTTGGGTGAACGGAAAATCTTCCCCCGGGGTACACCCGCACCTCCTCTCGCACTCAACCCCCAGGTGCAGGACGTGCGCCCGAAGACGCCCTAAGGCAGAGGGGCCAGATCACTGTCCGGGAGGGCACGCCCTGTAAGCCACAGACAAGCGGCAAACGCGGCCTCTTCCAAAACTGGAGGCAGACAGGCCGGCGTGGAAAGCCACGGGCAACCCAGCACCACTCAGTGGGGAAGAGTCCTCACCTGGCCCAGCAGCGCTGATGACCCCAGGCTCCGCCCCGGCCAGAGCCTGACCCCGCCCACCAGACTCAACCTGCGTAAAGATGTCCTCCTCCTGTCCGCCACTAGGGGGCGCTGGTGAGGGCGTTCGGGTCCCTCTCTCCCATGGGGATAGGGTGACCTCTGCAGACACGGGGCTACGGGGTCCTAAGCCCCTGTGCGGTTCAGGGATCTCAACCCCATTTTGGGAACGGTGCCCTCTTCCCCCTGGGGGACAACTGCACCCTCCTCTGGCACTCACACACCCAGGGGCAGGCCGTGCCCCGAAAGTTGCCCAGCAGAGCGATGAGAGCCAGGCTCTGTTCCAGCCTGAGTCTAAACCCGCCCAAGGGACTCTGCCTGCTTAAATGTGAACTTCTCAGGTCCGCCGCTAGGGGGCGATGGTGAGGGTGCTCGGGGACCGTCAGCTCCAGGCGGGTCGGGGGACCTCCTCAGCTACGGGGGCACGGGGTCTTAGGCCCCCCACGGTGTCCAGGGACATCAAGTCCTTTTTGGAAATGGGGGCCTCTTTCTCCGGGGGGACAACTGTACCCTCTCCTCTCACTCACACACGCAGGGGCAGTCTGTGCCCCCGAAGTCGCCCTAGACGGAGGGGTGGGGTCACTGTCAGGGAGGGCAACACCTGTAAGCCAGAGACATGCGGTGACCACGGCCTCTTCCAAAACTGCAGGCAGACAGGCCGGCTGGGCAGCCCCGGGCTATCCAGCAGCACTCAAAGGGTCCTCACCTGGCCCAGCATCGCTGATGAGCCCCAGGCTCGGCCCCGGCTTTAGCCTGACCCCGCCCACCAGACTCTGTATACGTAAAGGTGCACTTATCAGTCCCGTCCCTAGGGGGCGCAGGTGAGGTCGTTCGCGGTCCCTCAGCCTCCACGGTGGTAGGGGGAACTGTGCACCCATGGTCCTTGGCCTCCAACAGGGTCCAGGTACCTCAGGCCCGTTTTCAGAACGGGGCCCCCTTCCCCCTGGGGCACAACTGCATCCTCCTCTCTCACTCACACCCCCAGGTGCTGGTCGCACGCACCTAGACTCCCTAGGCAGAGGGACAGGGTAACTGTCAGGGAGGGCACCCCCTGTAAGCCACAGACAAGCGGCGACCGCGGCCTCTTCCAAACTGAAGACAGACAAGCCTGAGTGGAAAGCCCCGGGCAACCCAGCACCACTCAAAGGGTCGTCACCTGGGCCAGCAGTGCTGATGAGACCCAGGCTCACTCCCAGCCAGACTCTGACCCCGCCCTAGGGAATCTGCCCCCGTAAAGGTGTACTTTTGAAGTCCGCCGCTAGGGGGCGCTGGTGAGGGCTTTCTGTGATCCTCAGCTCCCAAGGGGGAGGGGGACTTCTGCAGCCATGGGGATACGGGGTCCTAGGCCCACTGCGGGGTCCAGGGACCTCAAGCCCTTTTTGAGAATGGGGCTCTCTTCCACCTGTAGGACACCTGCATCCTCCTCTCGCACTCACACACCCAGGGACAAGGCGAGCCCTACAGACGCCATTTACGTAGGGGCGGGGTCACTATCAGGGTGCGCACCCCCTGATAGCCAGAGAAAAGCAGTGACCATTGCCTCTTCCAAAAGTGCATGCAGACAGACCATCTGGGAAAGCCCCGGGCTACACAGCACCACTCAAAGGGTCCTCACCTGGCCCAGAAGCGCTGATGAGGCCCAGGCTCTGGCCCGGCTGGAGCCTGACCTTGCCCACCAGACTCTGCCTACGAAAAGGTTCACTTCTCTCGTCCGCCGCTAGGGGGCACAGGTGAGGGCGTTTGTGGTCCCTCAGCCTCCAAGGTGGTATGGGGAACTCTGCTCCCATGGTGTTATGGGGTCCTAGGCCGCCAACAGGGTCCAAGGACCTCAAGCCCGTTTTGGGAACAGGGCCCTCTTCCCACTTGGGGGAACGGTAAATCTTCCCCTCCGGGCACACCTGCACCCTCCTCTCACACTCAACCCCCAGGGGCAGAACGTGCGCCCGAAGACGCCCTAGGCAGAGGGGCGGGGTCACTCTCAGGTTGGGCACCAGCTGTAAGCAACAGACAAGCAGCCTCTTCCAAAACTGCAAGCAGACAGGCAGGTGGGGAAAGCCCCGGGCTACTCAGCACCACTCAAAGGGAAAGAATCCTCACCTGGCCCAGCAACGGTGATAAGTCCCATGCTCTGCTCCCGGCCGGAACCTTATCCCGCCCACCGGACTCTATCTGCACAAAGGTGCACTTCTCAGGTCTGCCACTAGGGGACGCTGGTGAGGGCGCTCATGGACCCTCAGCCCCATAGGGATAGGGGGACATCTGCAGCCGGTGGGTACGGGGTCAGAGGCCTCCTACGGGGTCCGGGGACCTAAAGCCCATTTTAGGAACGGGCCCTCTTCCCCCTGGGGGACAACTGCACCCTCCTCTTGCATTCACACCCCCAGGTGCAGGCCATGCGTCTGAAGACGCCCTAGACGGAAGGGCGGGGTCAAAGTCAGGGAGTGCACCCCCTGTAACGAGAGACAAGCGGCGATGGCGGCCTCTTCCAAAACTGGAGGCAGACAGGCCGGCGTGGAAAGCCACGGGCAACCCAGCACCACTCAGTGGGGAAGAGTCCTCACCTGGCCCAGCAAAGCTGATGAGCCCCAGGCTCCGCCCTCGGCCAAAGCCTGATCCCTCCCACCAGACTCTGCTTCACAAAGGAGCACTTCTCATATCCTCCGCTAGGGGACGCAGATGAGGGCATTTGGGAACCCTCAGCCCCCATGGCGTTAGGGGGCCCTCTGCAGCCACCAGGGTACAGGTTCCTAGGCCCCATACGGGGTCCAGGGACCTGAAGCCTGTGTTGGGAACGGGGCCCTCTTCCCCCTGGGGCACAACTGCACCCTCCTCTTGCACTCATACCCCCAGGGGCAGGCTGTCCTCCCGAAGACGCCCTATAGGTAGGGGCGGGGTCACTGTCAGGAAGGGCACCCCCTGTAAGCCATAGACAAGCGGTGACCACGGCCTCTTCCAAAACTGCAGGCAGAGAGGCCGGCGGGGAAAGCCCCAGGCTACACAGCACCACTCAAAGTGTCCTCACCTGGCCCAGCAGCGCTGATGAGCCCCAGGCTCCGCCCCTGCTGGAGCCTGACCCCGCCCACCAGACTCTGCCTACATAAAGGTGCACTTCTCACGTCCATCTATTGGGGGTGGAGGGATGGCGTTCGGGGATCCTCAGCTCCCACAGGGGTAGGGGGACCTCTGCAGCCATGGGGGTCGGGGTCCTAGGCCCCCTGCGGGGTCCAAGGACCTTAAGACCTTTTTGAGAATGGGGCCCTCTTCCCCCTGGAGGACACCTGCACCCTCCTCTCGCACTCACACCCTCAAGGGCAAGCCGAGTGCCCACAGACGCCCAAGACCGAGGGGCGGGGTCACTGTCAGGGAGGGCACCCCCTGTAAGCCATAGACAAGTGGTGACCACGGCCTCTTCCAAAACTGCTGGCAGACAGGCCGTCGGGGAAAGCCCCGGGCTACCCAACACCACTCAAAGGGTCCTCACCTGGCTCTCAGGTTCTCTAGGGCTAAGTTGACCCATTCGGATTCCACTGGGGAGTCCTGGTCAAGCACCATGGTGCCAAGTCTTGCCTGACCGCCATAGCACAATAGCTCTTTGTTTAGCCTCCGTAGCTGACGGAGAAACCATACACTGAAGGCACAAACAATCAAGAGCTAAGGATACCAACCTGCCCCAAGCTTGCAACTCTGGGAGGAGTCCTCTAAACAAGGCAATGACACCCTCACCCGTAACAGGGGTAACACAAATAAAACTGTACAGGGGGTTACAAGGTATGTGAGCGGTTAACAAAAGTGTGTCTACCTCTTACATGAGCTAACTGCTGACTAAGCATAAAAACTCCATTTCGTAAATGTCCATTCATATTTTGCTGTGTTGGTAATGCAAAGGCGACATTGGCAGCTAAATTGTTTATAGTGTCCGTATTTGCAGCAGCTTGAGTGACAGCGACGGTGGCAGCAGCTGCAGTGATGCTAAAATCACGTCTCCTCCTAGGTAGAACAGGGGAAAGATGTGCAGAAGCATCCACGGACATGATTAAAGTGGAAAAAAAGTGGAAGGCAGACAGACGATCACAACCCTCTCTGCACTCCGGGTCCAGCAGGCAGAGAGGGCGCAGGGCTCCGCTGAATAGTTCAACACAGTGGAATTTCCTGCATTATTGGGGAGGACAAAAAAGAAAGGAGGGGACAGACAGACAGCAGCAGACATACTCTATAATCTATTATTCTGAATACTAACAGATTGTTCAATTGTAGAACCAATGTTTGCAGAGTAAATGCCATTAAATAATTTCACCTCACCCTGGCCCAACAGGGCACCATCCAATGGCTTGGAAGCAAGACCAATAGTAAGATTAGTGGCTAATACTTGCGGAAAAGTGGAATCATGACGATCAATGAGGAGAGAAAAAGGCAGCTGATGCACAATCGCCCATTGTACTGACATCTGGGATGCTTGTGTCATCAAGGTTAGCAGGGTCAGATATATTGACAAACCGAACCAATCGAGCAGGAACCCATCGGGGTGCTTCTGCATCCTGTGGGAAAATACAAATGCTGCCTGGCAGCTGTATTAATACTGGTGTGGGTGGTTGCCACTCATTATTGACCTGATCCTTCCATCTCGCTTGCAGCATCATGACCTGCCGAAGGTCTGGCGACCAGTGCCGATCAGCAGCTGACCGCCCCCGGGGTCAAAAAATTAAGGGTAAAGAGAGCTGTAGTCAAACGGTCCCTGGGGGAGTGTTCTCCCCCTGTTTGTTTTAAAACCATAGTTTTCAGAGAACCATGGGCACGTTCAACTATACCCTGCCCCTGTGCCGTCCGTCTAGGTCGTATGTGGGCGCACGGCCCAGCCGCTGGGGCTGTGAGTGCGTGAGGAGGTTGCAGGCATGCCACGGGAGGAAAATTTGGGCTTCCCCAGAGGGCAAGAGAGACCCATTCCCCCATGGGGGAGGAAAGTTCCGTACCCCTATGGGTGCAGAGGTCCCACTAGCGCCGAGTGGGCTGAGGGCCCCCGAACCCTCTCACCAGAGCCCCCTAGCGGCGGCCCTAGGAAGTGCACCTGTGCGCAGCCAGACTCGAGTGGGCGGGAACAGACTCTGGCCAGGAGCGGAGCCTGGGGCTCATCAGAGGTGCTGGGCCTGGTGCGGACTCTTCCCATTTGAGTGGTGCTGGCTTGCCCGGGGCTTTTTTACGCGCCAGCCTGTGTGCCTGCAGTTTTGGAAGAGGCCGCAGTCGCCGCTTGTCCCTGGATTTCAGGGGGTGCCCTCCCCTGACCGGGACCCCAGCCCTCCATCTAGGGCATCTGCCGGTGCACGGCCCCACGGCTGGGGCTGTGAGTGCGAGAGGATGGTGCAGGCGTGCCCTGGGAGGAAGGTTTGGGCTTCCGCGAAGGGGAAGAGGGCCCCGTTCCCCCATGGGGGAGGACAGTCCCGTACACCAATGGTGCAGGTGTGGCACCAGCCCGGTGGGGGCTGAGGGTCGCCGAATCCCCTCACCAGCGCCCTCTAGCGGCGGCCCTAGTAAGTGCACATGTGCACAGCCAGAGTTGGGTGGGCGGGTTCAGGCTCCGGCCAGGGGCGGAGCCTGGGGATCATCAGGGCTGCTGGGCCAGGTGCGGTCTCTTCCCCTTTGAGTGGTGCTGGCTTACCCGGGATTTTTTTCCGCGCTGGTATGTGTGCCTGCAGCTTTGGAAGAGGCCGTGTTCGCTGCGTGTCCCTGGATTCCAGGGGGTGGCCTCCCGTGACCGGGACCCCGGTCCTACGTCTAGGGGGTCTGCGGGTGCACGGCCCCGCCGCTTGGGCTGTGAGTGCGAGAGGAGGGTGCAGGCATGCCCCGGGAGGAAGATGTGGGTTTCCGCGAAGTGGAAGAGGGCCCCGTTCCCCTATGGTGAGGACAATCCCGTACCCCCCGTGGGTGCAAGGGTGTCCCCAGCCCGTTGGGGGCTGAGTGTAACCGAACCCCTTCACCAGCGCCCCATAGCCGCGGCCCTAGGAAGTGCACCTGTGCGCAGCCAGTTTCGGGTGGGTGGGTCAGTCTCCGGCCAGGGGCGGAGCCTGGGGCTCATCAGCGCTGCTGGCCAGGTGCGGACTCTTCTCCTTTGAGTGGTGCTGGCTTGCCCGGGGCTTTTTTCCGCGCCGTCCTGTGTGCCTGTTGTTTTGGAAGAGGCCGGGGTCGCCGCTTGCCCCTGGCTTACAGCGGGTGCCCTCCCCTGACCGGGACCCCAGCCCTCCCTCTAGGGCTTCTGCGGGCGCACGGCCGCGCCTCTGGGGTTGTGAGTGCGAGGGGAGTGTGCAGGCGTGCCAGGGGAGGAAGTTTTGGGCTTCCGCGAAGGGGAAGAGTGCCCTGATGCCACAATGGGGAGGACATTCCCTTACCGCCTTGTGTGCAGGGGTGGCCACAGCCCGGAGGTGGCTGAGGGTCCCAGAACCCCCTCACCGGCGCCCCCTAGCGGCGGATTAGGAAGTGCACCTGTGCGCAGCCAGAGTCGGGTGGGCGGGGTCAGGCTCCGGCCTCGGGCGGAGCCAGGGGCACATCAGCACTGCTGGGCCAGGTGCGGACTCTTCCCCTTTGAATGGTGCTGGCTTGTCCCGGGGCTTTTTTCTGCGCCGGCCTGTGTGCCTGCAGTTTTGGAAGAGGCCGCGCTCGCCGCTTGTCCCTGTCTTCCAGGGGGTGCCATCCTCTGACCGGAAACCCGGCCCTCCATCTAGGG
Organism: Talpa occidentalis; assembly: GCF_014898055.3. Taxonomy (NCBI): domain Eukaryota; kingdom Metazoa; phylum Chordata; class Mammalia; order Eulipotyphla; family Talpidae; genus Talpa; species Talpa occidentalis. The sequence goes on from NW_023600993.1 coordinate 62,400,270, forward strand.
CGTCTGCGGGCGCACGGCCCATCCGCTGGGGCTGTGAGTGCGAGAGGAGGGTGCAGGCGTTCCCTGGGAGGAAGTTTTGGGCTTCCGCGAAGTGGAAGAGGGCCCCGTTCCCTGATGGGGGAGGACAATCCCGTACCCCCATGGGTGCAGGGGTGTCCCAAGCCCGGTGGGGGCTGAGTGTCCCCGAACCCCCTCACCAGCGACCCTAGCGGCGGCCCTAGGAAGTGCACCTGTGTGCAGCCAGAGTCGGGTGGGCGGGGTCAGGCTCCGGCCAGCTGCGGAGCCTGGGGCTCATCAGCGCTGCTGGTCCAGGTGCAGTCTCTTCCCCTTTGAGTGGTGCTGGCTTGCCCGGGGCTTTTTTCCTCGCCGGCCTGTGTGCCTGCAGTTTTGGAATAGCCCGCAGTCGTCGCTTTTCCCTGGCTGCTAGGTGGTGTCCTCCACTGACATGGACCCAGGCCTTCAGTCCAGGGCGTCTGCGGGGGCACGGCCCCGCCTCTTGGGTTGTGAGTGCCTGGGGAGGGTGCAGGCGTGCCAGGGGAGGAAGGTTTGGGCTTCCGCGAAGGGGAAGAGTGCCCCGATGCCACAGGGGGAGGACATTCCCGTACCCCCTTGTGTGCAAGGGTGGCCCCAGCCCGGTCGGGGCTGAGGGTCCCAGAACCCCCTCACCAGGGCCCCCTAGCAGCGGCCCGAGGACGTGCACCTGTGCGCAGCCAGAGTCGGGTGGGTGGGGTCAGTCTCCGGCCAGGGGCGGAGCCTGGGGCTCATCAGCGCTGCTGGGCCAGGTGCGGACTCTTCCCCTTTGAGTGGTGCTGGCTTGCCCGGGGCTTTCCGCGCCGGCCTGTGTGCCTGCAGCTTTGAAAGAGGCCGCGGTCGCCGCTTGTCCCTGGCTTACAGGGGGTGCCCTCCCCTGACAGGGACCCCGGACCTCCGTCTAGGGCTTCTGCAGGAGCTCGGCTTCGCCGTTGGGGCTGTGAGTGCGAGAGGAGGGTGATGGCGTGCCCCAGGATGATGGTTTGGCTTCCGCGAAGGGGAAGATGGCCCCGTTCCCCCATGGGGGAGGACAGACCCGTACCCCCATGGTGCAGGTGTGGCACCAGTCTGGTGGGGGCTGAGGGTCGCCGAATCCCCTCACCAGCGCCCCCTAGCGGGGCCCTAGTAAGTGCACATGTGCGCAGACAGAGTCGGGTGGGCGGGTTCAGGCTCCGGCCAGGGGCAGAGCCTGGGGCTCATCAAGCGCTGGTGGCCCAGGTGCGGAATCTTCCCCTTTGAGTGGTGCTGGCTTACCCGGGATTTTTTTCCGCGCTGGTATGTGTGCCTGCAGCTTTGGAAGAGGCCGTGGTAGCTGGTTGTCCCTGGATTCCAGGGGGTGGCCTCCCCTGACCGGGACCCCAGTCCTACGTCTAGGGGGTCTGCGGGTGCACGGCCCCGCCACTTGGGCTGTGAGTGCGAGAAGAGGGTGCAGGCATGCCCCGGGAGGAAGATGTGGGTTTCCGCGAAGTGGAAGATGTCCCCGTTCCCCTATGGGGAGGACAATCCCGTACCACCATGGGTGCAACGGTGGCCCCAGCCCGTTGGGGGCTGAGTGTCCCCAAACCCCTTCACCAGCGCCCCCTAGCCGCGGCCCTAGGAAGTGCACCTGTGCCCAGCCAGATTTGGGTGGGTGGGTCAGTCTCCGGCCAGGGGCGGAGACTGGGGCTCATCAGCGCTGCTGGCCAGGTGCGGACTCTTCCCCTTTGAGTGGTGCTGGCTTGCCCGGGGCTTTTTTCCGCGCCGTCCTGTGTGCCTGTTGTTTTGGAAGAGGCCGCGGTCGCCGCTTGCCCCTGGCTTACAGAGGGTGCCATCCCCTGACCGGAAACCCGGCCCTCCATCTAGGGCGTCTGCGGGCTCATGGCCGATCCCCTGGGGCTGTGAGGGCGAGAGGAGGGTGCAGGCGTGCCCTGGGAGGAAGATTTGGGCTTCCGTGAAGTGGAAGAGGGACCCGTTCCCACATGGGGGAGGACAATCCCGTACCCCCATGGGTGCAGGGGTGGCCCCAGCCCGGTGGGGGCTGAGGGTCCTGGAACCCCCTCACTAGCGCGCCCTAGCGGCGGCACTAGTAAGTGCACCTGTGCGCAGCCAGATTTGGGTGGGCGGGGTCAATCTCCGGCCAGGGGCGGTGCCGTGAGCTCATCAGCGCTGCTGGTCCAGGTGCGGACCCTTCCCCTTTTAGTGTTGCTGGCTTGCACAGGGCTTTTTTCCACGCCGGCCTATGTGCCTGCAGTTTTGGAAGATCCGCGGTCGCCGCTTGTCCCTGGCTTTCAGGGGGTGCCCTCCCCTGCCCTGGAACCCGGCCCTCCGTCTAGGGCGTCTGTGGGCGCACGGCCCCGCCATTGGGGCTGTGAGTGCTGGAGGAGGGTGCAGGCTTGCCCCGGGAGGAAGGTTTGGGCTCCCGCAATGGGGAAGAGGGCTTCGTTCCCCCATGGGGGAGGAAAATCCCGTACTCCCATGGGTGCAGGCGTGGCCAAAGCCCTGTGGGGGCTGAGGATCCTCGAACCCCCTCACCATTGCGCCCTAGCGGCGGCCCTAGCAAGTACACAGTGCGCAGCCAGAGTTGGGTGGGCGGGGTCAATCTCCGGCCAGGGGCGGAGCCTGGGGCTCATCAGCGCTGCTTGTCCAGGGGCGGACTATTCCCCGTTGAGTGGAGCTGGCCTGCCCGGGGCTTTTTTCCTCGCTGGACTGTGTACCTGCAGTTTTGGAAGAGGCCGCGGGCTCCGCTTGTCGCTGGCTTCCAGGGGGTGCCCTCCCCTGACTGGGACCTTGGCCCTCCGTCTAAGGCGTCTACGGGCGCTCGGCCCCGCTCCTGGGGCTGCGAGTGCTAGAGAAGGGTGCAGGCGTGCCCTGGGATGATGGTTTGGGCTTCCGCGAAGGGGAAGAGGGCTCCGTTCCCCCATGGGAGAGGTCAATCCCGTACCACCATGGGTGCAGGGGTGGCCCCAGCCCAGTGGGGGCTGAGGGTCCCCGAACCCCCTCACCAGCGCCCGCTAGCGGCGGCCCTAGGAAGTGCACCAGTGCGCAGCCAGAGTCGGGTGAGCGGGGTCAGGCTCCAGCCACGGGCAGAGACAGGGGCTCATCAGCGCTGCTGGGCCAGGTGCGGACTCTTCCCCGTTGAGTGGTGCTGGCTTGCCCGGGGCTCTATTCCGCGCCGGCCTGTGTGCCTGCAGTTTTGTAAGAGGCCCTGGTCGCCGCTTGTCCATGGCTTCCTGGGCATGCCCACCCCTGACCGTACCCCGGCCCTCCGTCTAAGGCGTCTGCGGGCGCAGGGCCGCGCCGCTGGGGCTGTGAGTGCAGGAGGAGGGTGCAGGCGTGCCCCAGGAGTAAGGTTTGGGCTTCAGCGAAGGAGAAGAGGTCACCGTTCCCACATGGGGGAGGACAATCCCGTACCCCCATGTTGCAGGTGTGGCCCCAGCCCGGTGGGGGCTGAGGGTCCCTGAACCCACTCACCAGCGTCCCCTAGCGGCAGCACTAGGAAGTGCACATGTGCGCAGCGAGATTCGGGTGGGCGGGTTCAGGCTCTGGCCAGGGGCGGAGCCCGGGGCTTATCAGCCATGCTGGGACTAGTGTGGACTCTTCCTCTTTGAGTGGTGCCGGCTTGCCCTGGGCTTTTTTCCAAGCCGGCCTGTGTGCCTGCAGTTTTGGAAGAGGCCGCATTCGCCGCTTGTCCCTGGCTTTCAGGTGGTGCCCTTCCCTGACCAGGAACCCGTCCCTCCGTCTAGGGCGTCTGCAGACGCACGGCCCCGCCACCGGGGATGTGAGAGCAGGAGGAGGGTGCAGCCGTGCCCCGGGAGGAAGGTTTGGGCTTCCGCAAAGGGGAAGAGGGCCTCGTTTCCCCAAATGGGGAGGACAATCCCGTACCCCCATGGGTGCAGAGGTGGCCCCAACCCAGTGGGGGCTGAGGGTCCCCTAACCCCCTCACCAGCGCCCCCTAGCGGCAGCCCTGGAAGTGGACCTGTGCGCAGCCAGAGTCGGGTTTGCAGGGTCAGGCTCCTGCCTGGGGTGGAGCCAGGGGCTCATCAGAGCTGCTGGGCCAGGTGCGGACTCTTCCTCTTTGAGTGGTGCAAGCTTGCCCGGCTCTTTTTTCCGCGCCGGCCTTTGTGCCTGCACTTTTGGAAGAGGCCGCGGTCGCTGCTTGTCCCTGGCTTCCAGGTGTGCCCTCCCCTGACCGGGACCCAGGCCCTCCGTCTAGGGCGTCTGAGGGCGCATGGCCCTGTCGCTGGGGCTGTGAGTGCGAGAGGAGGGTGCAGGCATGCCCCGGAAGGAAGGTTTGGGCTTCCGCGAAGGGGAAGAGGGCCCCATTCCCCGATGTGGGAGGACAATCCTGTACCCCCATTGGTGCAGGGGTGGCCGCAGCCCGGTGGGGACTGATGGTAACAGAAGCCCCTCACCAGCGCCTCCTACCGGCGGCCCTAGGAAGTACACCTGTGCGCAGCCAGAGTCGGGTGGGCGGGTACAGTCGTCGGCCAGGGGCGGAGCCTGGGGCTCATCAGCGCTGCTGGGCCAGGTGTGGACTCTTCCCCGTTTAGTGGTGCTGGCTTGCCCGGGGCTTCTTTTCCGCGTCGGCCTGTGTGCCTGCAGTTTTGTAAGAGGCCCTTGTCGCCGCTTGTCCATGGCTTCCAGGGCATGCCCTCCCCTGACCGGACCCCGGCCCTCCGTCTAAGGCGTCTGCGGGCGGACGGCCGCGCCGCTGGGGCTGTGAGTGCGGGAGGAGTGTGCAGGTGTGCCCCGGGAGGAATGTTTGGGCTTCTGCAAAGAGGAAGAGGGCCTCGTTCACCCATGGGGGAGAACAATCCCGTAACCCCATGGGTGTAGGGGTGGCCCCAGTCCAGTGGGGTGTGAGGGTCCCTGAACCCCCTCACCAGCTCCCCTAGCGGCTGCCCTAGGAAGTGCACCTTTTCGCAGCCAGAGTGGGTGGGCGGGGTCAGGCTCTGTCCTGGGGCTCATCAGCGAAGCTGGGCCAGGTGCGGACTCTTCCCCTTTGAGTTGTGCTGGCTTGCCCGGGGCTTTTTTCCGCGCAGGCCTGTGTGCCTGCAATTTTGGAAGAGGCGCGGTCGCCGCTTGTCCCTGGCTTCCAGGGGTGCCCTCCACTGACCGGGACCCCGGCCCTCTGTTTAGGGCATCTGCGGGCGCTCGGCCCCACCGCTTTGGCTGTGAGTGCGAGGAGGGTGCAGGCGTGCCCCGGGACTAAGGTTTGGGCTTCCGCAAAGGAGAAGAGGTCACCGTTCCCACATGGGGGAGGACAATCCCGTACCCCAATGGGTGCTGGTGGCACCAGCCTGGTGAGGGCTGAGGGTCCCGAACCCTCTCAGCAGCGCCCGCTAGCGGCAGCCCTAGGAAGTGCACCTGTGCGCAGCCAGAGTCGGGTGGGCGGGTACAGTCTTCGGCCAGGGGCAGAGCCTGGGGCTCATCAGCGCTGCTGGGCCAGGTGCGGACTATTCCCCGTTTAGTGGTGCTGGCTTGCCCGGGGCTTTTTTCCGCGTCGGCCTGTGAGCCTGCAGTTTCGGAAGAGGCCGCGGTCGCCACTTGTCCCTGGCTTCCAGGGGGTGCCC
>NW_023600993.1:62405951-62431901 GCF_014898055.3 Talpa occidentalis
GGACGAAAGAAATGACACACAGACACACTCAAGGAGAGTGAAAATCTGAGTGCACTTTATTGGAATCAGCCTTCTCTTTATACATTTCTAAATCTTTACCTCAATATGTTTTTCACAGTATGTGGTTTAATCATACGTCAGATTTATCGTTAAATGCATTGGAACATGAATAAAATAACATATTGTCTATTATTTATCAAGGAATCAATATCTCATCGTAACACCCCCATCGGAGGCTTTCTTTAACATTATGATTTCTTACTATGATTATACATTTTGTCATATCTTTAACATCATATTTTTTTTTCTAGTACTATTTATTATTCCTATAGTTCTACTTGGTTACACATTTGCTAGAAGTCATAGAATCAGTTTCTCTCACCATAATTGAATTTCTTCAGCACAAGACCTAGGCTATTAATGATTAACACCATGCCTTGGTTGTGCCTCAAATTTTCCCAGACTTTTTTCCATCAGTTATTTTCCATAGTTAAAAGGTGGGACCATTTAAAATCCCCTTGGGACTGTGCCTCTCTTAGTTCGTCAGAAATCTTTTCTGATCTTACCCGTCATTGACTGTCCAGTCCAGCACACAGGGGAAGAGGGAATTATGTACTTTCATAGTACAGCCACTCTTATATTAACGAATTTGGCAATGATAACTTTGCTCTCTGGGGAAGCAGGAGCCGCCACAGTTCCCCCTTTATTTTTAAATTTAAGCTGCATTTGATGTACATCACGTTGTAGAGTTCCAATATATCTACTAAGTATCTTCAAGAATATAGGGACCATGAGACAACAAACCAAGACAATGAGCATGATGACACCAAATGAAATAAGAAAGTGTAACCAATTAGAGGGTGCCAAGAACGTAAGGACTCAGAAAACGTAGATGCAAAATCTGACAAAGCTGGTTCGGACAAATGAGCTTGACTCATTGCTGAGATTTCAGCCTGGAGAGAAGACAAATTATGACTGGTGTCACTTTCACGCCATATCCCAAGCAAATGATTTTTAACAAATACCCAATCAAGTGAGGAATTATAAAGTTGGGCGTAACACAAAAATAAACCTGAATTGAGCATGGCACCGAGTAGAGAAGTCGTGTTAATTTGCTGGACTTCTTCACCAAGTGCCAACACTGTCTCCTCCAAAGCATTCAGTTTGTTTTCTAGCTTTTGATCAATGTCGTGTTGCAGAGCTAAAGCCGAAGTAACATTTTTTGTGAGATCATTAACAAAATGAGCAGTATGCGTTTCCTGAACCAGGGCAACAGACGAAACTGTAAGAGAAGTCACAATAGCAATTAAGGCAGTAATACCTAAAATAAGCGTAGCAACAAAATGTTTAGAACGAATTAAGGCATTGATTCCTGAATAACTTGTAAAGCAATATTGTCAAACCTGGGGTATCTTGTAAATCAACAGGTAATACACATAAGGTCTTTTTAACATAACCATAGTAGAAAAATTATGAACAATATTAGGAGTTAAGCAATTAGACAACACGCATTTAGACCAGGTGACAGAATAGGAATTCCCGTGGCGGGAAATGTTCATGTGTTAGCAGATGCAGGCACGAAGATTGAAATTCCATATGGTGTAGATATCTTGTCTGGTGCTAAAACTTTTGATAGGATTCACAGTAGCAAAATGACGAAAACGTTCAAGTAAGCACGAGTCCCATTGGAAGTGGTGAAGGAGTAGGTGATCTTTGACTTTTCAGGTTTCAGTCAGTGAAGAGGAGGAACCAAGTTGTTAGTTTAATTTAGCAGGGACCAGATGGGTGAATTAGCATTATTAAACAAGTAGTAGACAAATTAATAAAAAGAAACAAAAATTTAGAGCTCTGTACCTATTTTACATACAGGTGGCTTAATAGGAAAGACAAAAGTACCTTTTATACCAGACTTTTGAAATAAACACATTTAAACAAAGTAAATTATTAATACTTAACATAACTTTAAGGCATATATGCTTTAAATTATAGCATAAAATTTGAATTAGTTTTTGTTTACCAAAAATGATTGTAATTATAAGATTTGTTTTTATGAAAATTTATATAGGCGCCATTTATAATTAATCCTCCAGAGAGAAAAAACAAAACAAAATAAAACAACACTAAACAAAACAAAACAAAACACAAAGACAGACAAACAGATACAGAGATCTCTTGATATATATTTAAAATTTTGGCCATATGTATATATTTTAAGAGATAGTTATTTTATTAATTTTTGTGAGGCCACTGAGGTTTTTTAATGAGTTAAATGCAAAAAAAAACTGTGCAGAGAATTTTAATTATTACCAAAGACCTTGGGCTCAAGACCACAACAGTCAGGCAGTTTTACTAACTTCTTTAGATAAGAGAATTTTTTTTTAGTTTATATTTTTAAGAAGTGATTTTTTGGCTTTAGGTTGTCAATGTTTTGTTATGTGAGAAGTATATATTAAAACAAAAGGAACACTGTTATTTTGATAACAGGAGATGAGGGAAACTTTTATAGTTTCCCTGTTTTTAGGCTTTTATTAAAATTTTAGGTTTGAATTTAGCTCAAATATGTTTGTATTATTATTTAATTTTTTTGAGAGCTTAATTAATTTTAACAAGAAATTTAACCTTTTACAGGTCCACTAAGTAAATCTAAAAACTTTTATTCAACCAATAAGCATTTTGTATAGCTTGTTAGCAAATTCAAAGTAACTCAGCAGTTTTTTTCCTTAGACAATTTAGACTTTAAAATTCAGAAAAAACATAGGGAAATAAAACTTTTTTCCTAGAATGAACCAAAACAGTTTTGTCCCCCACAGTAGGAAGGCAGTAGAGACTTGCCAGTGATCCCAACACTGGAGAAAATGTCTAGGCGGCTGTTTGTTGAGACCAGGGGCAGCCCCCACCCATCCGTTGCAGTGGGTTTATAATATTATTATAAAAACCTTTAGTTATATTATATAGTTATATTTAACCATTTTTATTACCTTAGCAATAGTAAATGAACTTTAAATACTATTATTTAGAAATATTTTATTTATTTATTTTAAAAGAATAAATGGCCTAACCACATACTTAGAATCAGAAAACAAAGTTAAAGGCTGAGCAAAATGCTCAAGTGTCATAATGACTGTAATTATTTCAGCCTGCTGAGCAGAGACATTTTTAGAGACTTTTTGTAAAGGTTCATTTCCAAGACTATAAACTGCAGACTCCCGACGGAGAGCCATCAGTGAATATGACCTTTGTATTGGTTACAGGTTCAGAATTAATAATTTTTGGAAAAATAAGTTTAGTTTTTTCTGCAACTTTCAATAATGGATGTTGAGGCAAATGAAATTTAATTTGTCCTGTAAAATTTTGCACTGCAACTCCCCAACCATTATCATTTTGAAGTAAAATTTAAATTGAACTCTATTATAAGGAATTACAATATTAGCAGGATCATGTCCAAATAGTTCACAAGATCTGGTAATGCCTTTCATGTTTAAAATGCACACATAGATGGATAAGCTGTCACCACACGTGTTTGTGCATGGGAGAGATGCAACCATTCCAAAATGCCCTCCTGCCATAAGCAGGCTGTAGGAGTATAGGCAGTTTGCATAATCAACAAATCCCACGTTTTAGAGTAATGAATTTGAGTAACTCTGGCTTCTGAAATTTTTTGTTCAACTAAACGAAGGCTTTGTAATGCCTCCGGAGTCAAGGCACGAGGAGATCTAGGATTCAAATCGCCTTGTAGAATTGCAAAAAGTGGATGTAAATCTCCGGTAGTAATTTTCAAATAAGGCCTGACCCAATTGATATTACCTAGTAACTTTTGGAAGTCATTTAGGGTTTGCAATTTATCAACACGAATTTGTAAATTTTGAGTCATAATGTGATCATCATAAATGATTTTTCCTAAATAATTTAAAGGTCGGTCCTTTTGAATTTTATCTGGTGCTACTACCAGACCATAAGCTGTCAATTGTTCTATCAAATGGGTCAAAATTGAATATGCAACATCCTTTGAAGGATGACTTAAAAGAATATCATCCATATAATGGATAATATATGCCTCTGGAAATTTAATTCTAGTAACCTGCAAGGCCTGATCAACAAATTTTTGACACAATGTATGAGAATTTTTCATTCCTTGGGGCAAAACTTTCCACTGATATCTTGCCATGGTTGTTGAAAGTTACTAGATGGAATACTAAAAGCAAATTTTTGACAATCATCAGGATGAAATTTTATTGTAAAGAAGCAGTCCTGTAAATCAATAATAATAACATAATTGTCTTTTGGAACTGCTACAGGAGAAGGCAACCCTGGCTGTAGGGCACCCATATCCTGCATAGTAGCATTTACTGCTCTCAAATCTTGCAAGAGTCGCCACTTGCCAGATTTTTCTTAATACAAAAAACAGAAGTATTCCATGGACTTGTAGAAGGCTCTAAATGTCCCTTAAGTAATTGTTCCTGTACTATAGTTTGGATGGCCTGGATCTTTTCTGCTGTCAGGGGCCATTGATCAATCCAATCAGGAGTTTCATCTTTCCAACTGATTTTATCAGCATATTTTTGAGTTTCAATGGCCCCTATGAAAAAGCCTGTTCATCAATCACATCTGGAGTAACTAGAGACAATTGCAGAGATTCCATGATGTCACGTCCCCATAAGGAGAAGGGCAATGCAGGAATCACATAAGGTTGAAACAAACCTTTCTGAGATCCTAATTGCCAGGATAACATTTGTGAATTTTGAGCCACATTATTGGCCATACCCAATCCAATTAACGTGGAGGAGGAATTTAAAACTGGCCACGCAGCAGGCCAGTCCTTCCCTGCTATACATGATCTGTCTGCTCCTGTGTCTAGCAATCCCATGATTGGATGTCCATTAACAATTAATTTTTTCAATGGCCGTTCTTTTGTAATGCTCTGGGTCCATGCAATTACATCCGTGGATCCAAAGCCATCATCACCTCTTTTTTCTTCTAAAATTGGATTAGGCAATTTAACATAAGACAGCACAAGAATTTGTGCAATACGTTGATCTTTGTGAATTTGTATTGTTTCTTTCAAAGGTCGAACCATGACTTTAACTTTTCCTTCAAAACTTGAGTCAATGATTCCAGGTAGAACTTCAAAATTCATTTTATAATTTGAACTACGGCCAATTATAAGTCCGACAGTTCCTTATGGAAGCGGTCCCTTTAAGTAAGTGTCAACTAAATGAACTCCATCCGTGGCTGACATGATAACATCAGCCATGGCTGCAAGATCTAATCCTGCACTTCCAGGAGTGGCTCTTGGCAAATCATGTACGGCTACATTCGTAGCAGGTGCAGGTGTTTCTTCAGAGCTTATTTGCGCCGGAGTATACCCTCCTTCATTTATGGGGCTGAGGGCTCGCCCCTCAGAGAGTTTTTTTTTTTGGATTCTCTTCTATTTGTTTTAATTTATGTCCATCCTTATGCCACTTACTGTTCCTGGAGGAGGGGCGTGCAGCCTCTTTGGTTTAGAGCATTTACATTTTTTTTTCTTGCTAAAATAATTTGGAGCCATAAGAGTATTCTGTGGCACGGGGTTTTGTTTTGGTTCTGTTGTCCTACAAAGATCAGCAAATGCTTCTTCAAAGTCACTATCATCCTCATCACCCATAACTTCTGCATAATCAGGATCTCCAGGGTGACAATCTACAAGTTTTCCTTCTGCAATAGGTGCAGTAGGAAACACAGCACCCGAATATGTTTTAGATTTATTGGCAAAAGGATCAGCTTCCTGATCACTACTTTCTTCTGAGATTTCTCCTTTCCATAGATCTGCTTCCGTAGAACCAACTAATAAATCTCTAATTTGTATCCAAAAAGGAAAAGCTTGAACGGGCACCTGTGCAGGGCCCTTTTGGTTTATAAAATCTCCTGATTTTCTTTCCTACACGTTTCCAATTTGTCAAAGACAAGCTGCCTTCTTCCGGAAACCACGGACAAATCTTCAATATAAAATCATAAAATTCATTAAGGGATTTATTACTAATTGTCATCCCTCGGCTTTTTAACATGTGACTTAATACCGAGAGGAAAAGTCCTCTATCTCTAGAATAAGTATGTCCCATAATATAAGACTACTCGTCTTCTTTAACCTGTCAGCCTTTACCAGCGAGCCCGCGGCGCCCCGACGAGATTCCCTATCCTTTGATTAAATTTTTTGTGAAAATAAAAGAGGAGAGATAGCTTACCTAGAGCTCGTTCTTCAAAACACGTCTTCTTCTTAAAGGAAATTCCTAGAGAGGTTTTTCGCTTAAAAAAGCGAAACTAAAAACACCCAGCGATGGTCGCCTGACCGTACTCCTCGCGGAGTATTAGAAAGCCTTGGTATAGGGGTGACCGTACAAGCCCCAGTCTTGGACTCCACAAGGAGACCCCACAAACCTTACGGCTTTCGCGGAACTGCAGGTACGAGCCCACACAGGCTCCGCGGCTCAAAAGAGCCTTGGAACTCAAACACAATTACTCACACAAACATACACACAGTCTCACAAAGCAGAGAAAGTCGATTCTTCCAGCTTCACTGAGCCCCACTGTTTGGGACTCGAGCCCCACGTTGGGCGCCACCTGCCGCGGACCAGCCCAGCGGCGGTGGGAGATTGAGACAATCTCAGGGGTTGAGTGAGAACGAGCAGAAGGTTGTCGAAGGAATTAGGGCGAGGGACGAACGAAATGACACACAGACACACTCAAGGGAGAGTGAAAATCTGAGTGCACTTTATTGGAATCAGCCTTCTCTTTTTATACATTTCTAAAGTCATTACCTCAATATGTTTTTCACGGTATGTGGTTAATCATACGTCAGATTTATCGTAAATGCAGTGGAACATGAATAACATAACATATTGTCTATTATTTATCAAGGAATCAAGAATTCATCGTAACACCCCCAGTGGAGGCTTTGTTTAACATTATGATTTCTTACTATGATTATACATTTTTGTCATATCTTTAACATCATATTTTTATTCTTTCTAGTACTATTTATTATTCCTATAGTTCTACTTGGTTACATATATGCTAGAAGTCATAGAACCAGGTTATCTCACCATAACTGAAATTCTTCAGCACAAGACCTAGACTATTAATGATTAACACCATGCCTTGGTTGTGTCTCAACATTTCCCAGACTTGTCTTCCATCAGTTATTTTCCATAGTTAAAAGGTGGGAACCATTAAAATCCCCTTGAGGACTGCGCCTGTCTTAGGTCGTCAGAAATATTTTCTGAACTTACCCGTCATTGACTGTCCAGTCCAGCACACAGGGGAAGAGGGACTTATGTACTTTCATAGTACAGCCACTCTTATATTAACGATGAATTGTGGAAATGATAAATTTGCTCTCTGGGGAAGCAGGAGCCGCCACAGCAGGGGCTGTGATTGCGAGAGGAGGGTGCAGGCGTGTCCCGGGAGGAAGGTTTGGGCTTCCGCGAAGGGGAGGATGGCCCCGTTCCCCCATGGGGGAGGACAATCCCGTACCCCATGGGTGCATGGGTGGCCCCAGCCCGGTGGGGGCTGAGGGACCCCGATCCCCTCACCAGCGCCCCCAGCGTCGGCCTTAGGAAGTACACCTGTGCGCAGCCAGAATCGGGTGGGCATAGTCAGGCTCCAGCCAGGGGCGGAGCTGGGGCTCATCAGCGATGCTGGGCAAGGTGCGGATTCTTCCCCTTTGAGTGGTGCTGGCTATTAAGGGCTTTTTTCCGTGTCGGCCGGTGTGCCTACAGTTTTGGAAGAGGCCGAGGTCGCCGCAAGTTCCTGGCTTCCAGGGGGTGCCCTCCCCTGACCAGGACTCGAGCCCTCCGTCTAGGGCGTCGGCGAGCGCACGGCCCGCCGCTGGGGCTGTGAGAGGGAGAGGAGGGTGCAGGCGTGCCCCGGGAGGAAGGTTTGGGCTTCCACGAAGGAGAAGAGGGCCCCGTTCCCCCATGGGGGAGGACAATCCCAACCCCATGGGTGCAGGGTTGACCCCAGCCCGGTGGGGCCTGAGGGTCCCCGAACCCTCTCACCAGCGCCCCCTTGCGGCGGACCTAGGAAGTGCACCTGTGAGCAGCCAGAGTCGGGTGGGCGGGGTCAGGCTCTGGACAGGGGCGGAGACTGGGGCTCATCAAAGCTTCTGGGCCATGTGCAGACTCTTCCCCTTAGAGTGGTGCTGGCTTGCCCGGGGCTTTTTTCCGCGCCAGCCTGTGTGACTGCAGTTTCGGAAGAGGCCGCGATGGCCGCTTGTCCCTGGTTTCCACTGGGTGCCCTCCCCTGACCGGGAGCCCGGCCCTCCATCTAGGGAGTCTGCGGGCGCACGACCCCGCCGCTGGGGCTGTGAGTGCGAAAGGAGGGTGCAGGCGTGCCCGGGAGGAAGGTTTGGGCTACCGCGAAGTGGAAGGGGGTCCCGCTCACCCTTGGGGGAGGACCGTCCAGTACCCTCAAGGGTGCATGGGTGGCCCAAGCCCGGTGGGGGCTGAGGGTCCCCGATCCCCCTCACCAGCTCCCCCTAGCGGCGGCCCTATGAAGTGCACCTTGCGCAGCCAGATTCGGGTGTGGGTGCTCAGTCTCCATACAGGGGCAAAGCCTGGGACTCATCAGCGCTGCTGGGCCAGGTGCGGACTCTTCCCCTTTGAGTGTTGCTGGCTTGCCTGGGGCTATTTATTGCACCGGCCTGTGTGCCTGCAGTTTTGGAAGAGGCCGCGGTCGCCGCTTTTCCCTGGCTTCCAGCGGGTACCCTCCCCTGACAGGGACCCAGGCCCTCCGTCTAGGGCGTCTGAGAGTGCACGGCCCCGCCGCTGAGTCTGTGAATGCGAGAGGAGGGTGCAGGCGTGCCCCGTGAGGAAGGTTGGTATTCCGCGAAGGGGAAGAGAGCCACGCTCCCCCATTAGGGAGGAGAGACCCGTACCCCCATGGGTGAAGGGGTGGTCCCAGCCCGGTGGGGTCTGAGGGTCACCTAACCCCCTCTACAGCGCCCCCTAGCGGCGGCCCTAAGATGTGCACCTGTGCGCAGCCAGAGTCGGGTGGGCGGGGTCAGTCTCCGCCAAGGGCGAAGCCTGGGGCTCATCAGCATTGCTGGGAAAGGTAAGGTCTCTTCCCCTTTGAGTGGTGCTGGCTTGCCCTGGGCTATTTATCGCACCAGCCTGCGAGCCTGCTGTTTTGGAAGAGGCCGCGGTCGCCGCTTTTCCCTGGCTTCCAGCGGGAGCCCTCCCCTGACCGGGGACCCCGGCCCTCCCTCTAGGGCGTCTGCGGGTGCACGGCCCTGCCGATGGGGCTGTGAATGCGAGAGGAGGGTGCAGGCGTGCCCCTGGAGGAAGGATTGGGCTTCCGTGAAGGGGAAGAGGGCCCCGCTCCCCCATGTTGGAGGAAAGTCCCGTACCCCCATGGGTGCAGGTGTGGCCCGAGCCCGGTGGGGCTGAGAGTCCCCGAACCCCCTCACCAGCGCCTCCTAGCGGCTGCCCTAGGAAGTGCACCTGTGCGCAGCCAGAGTCGGGATGGCGGGGTCAGGCTCTGGCCAGTGGTGGAGCCTGGAGCTCATCAGCACTGAAGGGCCAGGTGCGGACTCTTCCCCTTTGAGTGGTGCTTGCTTTCCCGGGGCTTTTTTCCGCGCCGGCCTGTATGCCCGCACTTTTGGAAGAGGCCACGGTCGCCACTTGTCCCTGGCTTCCAGCGGCTGCCCTCCCCTGACCGGGAACCCGGCCCTCCGTCTAGGGCATCTGCAGGCGCACGGCCTGGCCGCTGGGGCTGTGAATGCGAGAGGAGGGTGCAGGCGTGCCCCGGGAGGAAAGTTTGGGCTTCCACGTAGGGAAAGAGGGCCCCGTTCCCCGATGGGGGAGGACAATCCCGTAACCCCATTGGTGCAGGGGAGGCCCCAGCCCGGTGGGGCTGAGGTTCCCCGAACCCCTCACCAGCGCCCCCTAGCGGCAGCCCTACTAAGTGCACCTCTTCGCAGCCAGAGTCGGTTGGGCGGGGTCAGGCTCCGAGCAGGGGCTGAGCCTGGGGCATATCAGCGCTGCTGGGCCAGTTGTGGACTCTTCCCCTTTGAGTGGTACTGGCTTGCCCGGGGCCTTTTTCCGCGCTGGTCGTGTGCCTGTAGTTTTGGAAGAGGCCGCTGTCGCAGCTTGTCCCTGGCTTCCAGGGGGTGCGCTTCCCTGACCGGGACCCCGGCCCTCCGTCTAGGGCCTCTGCGGGCGCACGGCCCCGGTGCTGAGGCTGTGAGTGCGAGAGGAGGGTGCAGGCGTGCCCAAGGAGGAATGTTTGTAATTCCACGAAGGGGAAGAAGGCCCTTTCCCCCATGGGGGAGGTCAATCCCGTACCCCCATTGGTGCAGCGTTGACCCCAGCCCGGTGGGGCTAGGGTCCCCGAACCTTCTCACCAGCTCCCCCTTGCGGCGCCCTAGGAAATGCACCTGTGCACACCCAGATTCGGGTGGGCGGGGTCAGGCTCCGGCCAAGGGTGGTGCCTGGGGCTCATCAGAGCTGCTGGGCCTGGTGCGAACTCTTCCCCTTTGAGTGTTGCTGGCTTGCCCGGGGCTTTTTTCCGCGCCGGCCTGTGTGCCTGCAGTTTCGGAAGAGGCCGCGATCGCCGCTTGTCCCTGGTTTCCGGGGGGTGCCCTCCCCTGACCGGGACCCCGGCCCTCCGTCTAGGGAGTCTGCGGGTGCACGGCCCCGCCGCTGGAGCTTTGACTGCCAGAGGAGGGTGCAGGCGTTCCCCGGGAGGAAGGTTTGGGCTTCCGCGAAGGTGAAGAGGGCTCCGTTCCACCATGGCTGATGACAATCCCGTACCCCCATGGGTGCAGGGGTGACCCCAGCCCCGTAGGGGCTGAGTGTCCCCGAACCGACTCACAAGCGCCCGCTAGCGGCGGACACAGAAAGTGCACCTGTTCGCAGCCAGAGTCGGGTGGGCGGTGTCAGGCTTCGGCAGGGTCGGAGCCTGGGGCTCATCAGCGCTACTGGCCCCGTGCGGACTCTTCCCCTTTGAGTGGTGCTGGCTTGCCCGGGGCTTTTTTCCGCGCCGGCCTGTTTGACTGCAGTTTTGGAAGAGGCCACTGTCGCTGCTTGTCCCTGGCTTATACAAGGGGACATCCCCTGACAGGGACCGCGGCCCTCCGACTAGGGCGTCAGCGGGCGCACGGCCCCGCAGCTGGGTTGTTAGTGCCAGAGGAGGGTGCAGGAGTGCCCCGCGAGGAAGGTTTGGGCTTCCGAGAAGGGAAGAAGGCCCCTTTCCCCCATGGCGGAACACAATCCAGTACCCCCATGGGTGCAGAGGTGGCCCCAACCCCGTGGCGTCTGAGGTTTCCCGAATCCCCTCACCAGCGCCCCCTAGCGGCGGCCCTAGGAAGTGCACATGTGTGCAGCCAGAGTCGAGTGGGCGTGGTCAGTCTCCGGCCAGGGGCGGAGCCTGGGGCTCATCAGCGTTGCTGGGCCAGGTGCGGACTCTTCCCCTTTGAGTGCTGCTGGTTTGCCCAGGGTTTTTTTCCGCGCCGGCCTGTGTGCCTGCAGTTTTGGAATAGGCCGCGGGCGCCGCTTGTCCCTGGCTTCCAGGGGGTGCCCTCCACTGACCGGGACCCCAGCCCTCCGTCTAGGGCGTCTGCGGGCGCACAGCCCCGCCGCTGGGGCTGTGATTGCGAGAGGAGTGTGCAGGCATGCCCCGGGAGTAAGGATTGGGCTTCCGCGAAGGGGAAGAGGGACCCGTTCCCTCATGGGGGAGAACAATCCCATACCCCCATGGGTGCAGGGGTGGCCCCGTCCAGTGGGGGCTGAGGGTCCCCGAACACCCTCACCAGCGAACCCTAGCGGCGGCCCTAGGAAGTGCACCTGTGCGCAGCCAGAGTCGGTTGGGCGGGGTCAGTCTCCGGCCAGGGGCCGATCCTGGGGATCATCAATCGCTGCTGGGAAAGGTGCCGACTCTTCCCCTTTGAGTGGTGCTGGCTTTCCTGTGGCTTTCCGCGCCGTCCTGTGTGCCTACAGTTTGGAAGAGACCGCGGTCGCCGCTTGTCCCTGGCTTACAGGGGTGCCCTCCCCTGACAGGGACCGCGGCCCTCCATGTAGGGCATCCGCAGGCGCACGGCCCCACCGCTGGGGCTGTGAGTGCGAGAGGAGGGTGCAGGCGTGCCCCTGGAGGAAGGTTTGGGCTTCCGTGAAGGGGATGATTGCCCTGTTCCCATATGGATGAGGAAATTTCTGGACCCCCTTGTGTGCGGAGGTGCCCCAGCCCGGTGGGGGTGGATGGTACCGAACCCCCTCACCAGCGACCCCTAGTTGCGGCCTTGGAAGTGCAACTGTGTGCAGCCAGAGTCGGGTGGGTGGGTTCAGTCTCCGGCCAGGGCCGGAGCCTGGGCTCATCAGCACTGCTGGGCCAGGTGCCGACTCTTCCCCTTTGAGTGGTGGTGGCTTGCCTGGGGCTTTCCGCGCCGGCCTGTGTGCCTGCAGTTTTGGAAGAGGTCGTGGTTGCCGCTTGTCCCTGACTTACAGGGGGTGCACTCTCCTTACAAGGTTCTTCCATCCTCCGGAGCACGAGATTTGTTTGAACAACTTGCATGGGAAAATGCTAATTCCCTTTGTAAAGAATTAATTACACCCATAAGAAAAAGTGGTATGCTTCAAGATTACATTAAAGTCAGTTTAGATACTTCCCCAGCAGTTGTACAAGGCATTGCATATGCTGCAGCAATGAAAGGACAACCTTTCGCCGCTTTTTTTCAATCAATGCCTCGTGGGCGGCATATCAAACAGGTTACATGTTTCAACTGCGGCCAGTCAGGCCACGCCTGCAATAATTGCCCAAACAAAGCCCAAGTAATTGCTGACTTTAAACGTCCTATTCCCTCAACCCCATGCCCTCGTTGCAAAAAAGGCAATCATTCGGCCAACGAATGCCGTTCTAAATGGCATAAAGTTGGTTATAAATTAACCCCTACTTCTAATCAGTCAAATGACTCAAAAAACTTCCAGAGGGGCAAGCCCTCAGCCCCTTAAAAGAAGGAGGGTCTCATCAACAATCCCCTCAGCCCAATTCCCCTCCCCAAGTGTCAGTTCATGACCTCCCCCGGGGCACCCCGGGAAGTGCTGGTTTGGATCTAGCTACTATCAAGGATGTTTTATTATCTTCCACAGACGGTGTACAATTAGTTGAAACCTACTTAAAGGGACCGCTGCCGGATGGCTCGGTTGGACTAATAATTGGTCGCAGTTCGAATTACAAAAAGAATTTTGAGATTTTACCTGATATTATAGTTGCAGACTTTACGGGTCGAGTCAAAGTTATGATCCGTCCGTTAAAGGAAACTATTCAAATTCATAAAGATCAAAGAATAGCTCAAATTCTACTTTTTAATTATATTAAACTTCCAAACCCAATTTTAAAAGACAAACGAGAAGACGGTGGTTTTGGTTCCACTGAGGTCGTAGCTTGGACGCAGCCCATTACAAAACAAAGACCTTTACAGACAATATATGTTAATGGACACCCCTTCACGGGATTATTACATACTGGTGCTGACAGGTCATGCATAGCTGGTAAAGACTGGCCCTCATCATGGCCAATTAATAATTCCTCATCTACTTTAATTGGTTTAGGCATGGCAGACAATGTAGCTCCAAGCTCTCAGCTTTTATATTGGCAAATGACTGGACATGTTGGTTTTTTTCAACCATATGGAATTCCTTCCTTACCCTTTTCACTATGGGGCCGTGACATAATGGAATCCATGGGGCTAACCCTCACCGCTCCTGATCTAATTGATGAACAGGCTTTTTCTTAGGGGCCATTGCGGAAAATTTATTTGCTGACAAAATTTCCTGGAAAAATGATAATCCTGTCTGGATACCTCAATGGCACCTTACATCTGAAAAAATCCAGGCTATCCATGTCATTGTCACTGACCAATTACAAAAAGGTCATTTAGAACCCTCTAATAGCCCATGGAATACTCCTGTCTTTGTAATTAAAAACAAATCAGGAAAATGGAGGCTTCTTCAGGACCTCCGCTCAGTTAATGACACATATTATACTTATTGATCTGCAGGACTGTTTTTTCACTAATAAACTTCACCCCGATGATTCTCCCCGGTTTGCTTTTAGTGTCCCATCTGCTAATTTCAACCAACCATGGCAACGATTTCAATGGAAAGTACTGCCTCAAGGCATGAAAAATTCCCCTACTCTATGCCAAAAATTTGTTGATCAGGCTTTACAAGCTACTAGGGAAAAGTTTCCTGATGCCTATATTATTCATTACATGGATGACATTCTTCTAAGCCACCCCTCTAAAGAAGGTGTGGAGTCAATTTTACAACGCTTAATTTCTGATCTTACCTCCTTTGGTCTTGTCATTGCTCCTGACAAGATTCAGCGTGACCGCCCACTTAACTATTTGGGGAAAACTATTCATGATGATTTTATCATGACTCAAAATCTCCAAATCCGTCTTGATAAACTTTCCACGTTAAATGACTTTGAAAAATTGCTTGGAAATATTAACTGGATTCGTCCTTATCTTAAGATTACTACTGGTGATTTACACCCTCTTTTTGAAATTTTGCAAGGAGATCCTAATCCTAAATCCCCTCGGACTTTAACGGCCGAGGCCCTTTCAAAGCTACATCTGGTTGAACAGAGACTTTCTGAAGCTAAGATCTCCCAAATTGACTATACGTCACCCTGGGACTTACTTGTCCTTAAAACTGAATTTGCTCCTACTGCCTGCCTATGGCAATCTGGTATTCTTGAATGGCTCTATTTGACACACAACCAAACAAAAATGGTCACATCTTATGCCTCCATGTGTGCATTTTTAATTATGAAAGGTTTAACACGCTCCAAGGAGCTGTTTGCCAAACTTCCCACCTCTATTGTTATTCCATATACTAAAACACAGTTTGAATTTCTACTTCAAAATGATGATGACTGGGGCATAGCATTACTTAATTTTCCTGGTCAGGTTAAATTCCACCTGCCCCAGCACCCTATTTTAAAATTTGCAAGGGAAACTGCTTTTACTTTTCCAAGAATCATTTCCTCGCAGCCTTTGCCCGGGGCTACTGTTGTTTTTACTGATGGTTCCTGGTCTGGAATGTCGGCAGTTTATCATCCTAATCTGCCTCCTATACAACAATTTTCTAAAAACATCTCTGCCCAACAGGCTGAAATCATCGCTGTGACACTTGCTTTCAAACATTATCGGTGTCCCTAAATCTATACTCTGATTCTAAATATGTGGTTTCTTTGTTTCCGGCAATTGAAACCGCCTTAATATCTGGGTTATCTCACATCTCCTCCTTGCTGGCTCATTTACAAGCCCTGCTACGAGCCAGAACACATAAATTGTTTATTGGCCACATCAGAGGTCATTCTAACCTAGCTTGACCTCTGTCCTTAGGTAACCACATGGCGGACTTACTTACTAAGTCCCCAGCTGTTTTGACGGTGACTCAGGCTCAAGAGAGCCACACCCTTCATCACCAAAATGCTAATGCTCTACGTCACCCTTTCCAAATTACCAGAGAACAAGCCAGACAAATAGTTCGTGATTTTCCCTCCTGTCTGGAAGTACATCATCCTCTCAAATTGGGAGTTAATCCCCGAGGTTTGAAACCTCAGGTCCTCTGGCAAATGGATGTAACTCATGTCCCCTCTTTTGGGAGACTCTGCTTTGTTCATGTAACCGTAGATACTTTCTCCCATGCCATTCACGCCACTGCTCGTACTGGCGAAGCAGTCAAGGATGTTATTCAGCATCTTACTGCGTGCTTTGCTGTTTTGGGTAAGCCAGTTAAAATAAAAACTGACAATGCTCCAGCATATATTTCAAAATCATTTCAATCATTTTGTGCCCAATGGCGTATTGCTCATGTTACTGGCATCCCATACAATCCTCAGGGACAAGGTATAATAGAAAGAACTCATCAAACATTGAAAACCCAAATTGACCGTCTGCAAAATGTTGCCCGTTTTTATTCCCCTCAACATCTCCTTCAACATGCCCTATTTGTAATTAATCATCTTAACTCTGATGATAAAGGTATTACCCCTATGGTGCGGCATTGGGGATACACTGATGTCTCCAATCTGCCTCAGGTTAAATGGAAAGACCTACTCACTGGCGCCTGGAAAGGCCCAGATTTGCTACTCGCCTCAGGGCGAGGTTATGCTTGCATTTTTCCTCAGGATGCTGACTCCCCTGTCTGGATCCCAGACAGACTCATCCGCCACTGCCCGCCGGTCTCGAGCACGAGCCCAGATTCTCTGGCACCGACGGAAGATGGCGCTTGACGAGGAAAATGTGTCATCTTCAGCTCCAGCGGGAAACTCCCAGCTGCCTTCCGACATGGGATCACATAAAGACCCTTACGACGATGGCTGAACATCTAGTTCAACAAAATAATGCTCCACGCACAGCCACATCAATCTTCCTGGCTATCATTGCCATCTTGGCGACTCAATCCACGCCTGTACAGTCGGCCCACTTTTGGGCTTATGTACCCGAGCCGCCTTTTCTTCATCCCGTTCCCTGGACTGAAAATTCTGCCATAAAAGTTTACGTCAATGACACTAACCTCCTGCTGATTTTCACCCTGAACATATGGTTTCTTCCCCTATTGATTATGAGGGTTTCTCTGATGACCCTCCACTCTGTGTCCTTACTAACTCTGTATCCCTTCCCGGTTGTATGATGCTACATTATGTTTCCATGCTCACTGATGCACCACCTCGTACCCCTCCGGAGAACCACCGCATGGACAACAGAGACCGTGTTGTCTGGGGCCTGACGTTTAAGGTTTTGGACCAACTGACGGCAGACAATGAAATCCGCACCTTCTCCTCACCATCCTTTACTCCCCCTTTTCCCAACTGTGTTCAAAAATACCGGGATGTTGACCAATTCTGGGATTCCCTTATTTCTTACCCAGCTTGGCTACATTGTGGTTTTTCTCAGGCAATGCCTATATCTCCTCTCAGGTCTCGGTTTACTGGTATGATTTTTCATTTGCTGTTCCAGCCCTTCACTACAGAAAGTTTTCTGTTGGATGGGTACCACCTATGTATGCTTTTCATCATCATAATAAGACTTATTTCCAGCCTGAACTTTTTCGCCTCTTGGCTGCTGTTGATGCCGTTCACTTCAAACATCCTGGCTACAACACAACCAAAGTTCCTGTGCGTGCCTGTGTTGGATACCCCTTTGCTCTGCTCCTGGGAAATGCTTCATCCACACGTATCCAATCCCGCGGGAAATCTTTTTTTATCCAATGTTCGGGTTGTGTGGTTACTAATTGTATTACCCCCTCTCTTGCTCGTCTATATCCTGCGGTGGTCTTGCTCAAAAGACCCTCCTATGTTATGTTACCTGTTGATTTACATAATATGCCTTGATATGATAATACTGCCATGCAAGTTTTAGATGAAGTACATGCTCTTCTTCGTCCCAAACGTTTTATTGCTACCCTTATTCTAGGCATTGCCGCTCTGATTTCCTTAGTTACCTCTTTAGCTGCT
Organism: Talpa occidentalis; assembly: GCF_014898055.3. NCBI lineage: Eukaryota > Metazoa > Chordata > Mammalia > Eulipotyphla > Talpidae > Talpa > Talpa occidentalis. The sequence continues at coordinate 62,423,448 of NW_023600993.1, forward strand.
TCCTCTGTTGCTTTAATTCAGGAAGCTAAGACAGCTTCTTTTGTAAATGACCTTACCAAAAACGTGTCCATGGCGCTCGCAATACAGCGGGACATTGATTATAAAGCAGAAAGAAAGTTAAATGCTCTGGAAGAAATTGTTATTGCTATGGGCAATGAGGTTCAACTTCTCAAACAACAACTGTCTACTTGTTGCCATGTTCAGTTTCGTTTCATTTGTGTTACGCCTTTACATTATAACTACTCCTTACATTGGAATCTTACCAAACATCACCTATTGGGCATCTGGCAAGACAATGACCTTTCTCATGACCTTTCGTCTCGCCAAGCTGAAATTTCTGCTATCATTAAGTTTCATCTGCACACTTCACTCTCTTCCTTTGCTCATTCTCTAGTTTCCCCTCCCCAATCTTTGACTCCTACTCACTGGTATCATCTCGTTCTCTCCTTTATTGTTCTTTTCCTACTCGTCCTGCTCCTTTGTTTACTCCATCCCCTCTGTGCCCGCTTACTTCACAGGTCCATTCATCGTCTTCAACGAGATATGTACGCCTTCCAGCTCCGTTCTAAAAACCAAGGGGGACATGCTGCACCTCCCCCTGCAGTGACCTTTAGGGTTAACCGGCCCTAGGTCCGGCTGGGCAACCAGCGCGCAGGGGAGAACAGCAAAATGTACATAACCTGCTGCACCTCCCCCCGCAGTGATCTTTAGGAATGGCTTTCGCCATGGTCCCTAGGTCCGGCTGGGCAACCAGTGCGCAGGGGGAGGACAGCATAACACCCTGAAGCAAAGGAAGTTCAGCAGAAGTTCCCTGAAAAGGCAGAAGCTTATCAAAAGATAACGACCACCAAGAACCACTACAAGAATGCTAAAAATCTTATCCCATCTTTCCAGAACTACAAACTATATTCCCTTATTTGTCTTTCTAAACTTCCTTCTTTCTTCTATAATGGTCATTGCTTGTTATGTAGATCACCTCCCTGATGGTGATAGACTGAGCCCATGAGTAAGCTAATTTCATTGATATTCATTCCTGTGCTTTTGGAAAACATACATATACTGGTCACAAACTCAGAGAAAATTACACTCAGATTTTCACTCTTGAAGTGTGGCAGTTTGTCATTTCTTCACCGACGCCCTGACCACCCCACACGCTTCTCTCAACCCTGAGGTGGCCTCATCGTCTACAGCTGTGCTGGTCCGCGGCACCCGGCCCTCCGTCTAAGGCGTCTGCGGGTGCACGGCCCCGCCACTGTGGCTGTGAGTGCGAGAGGAGGGTGCAGGCATGCCCCGGGAGTAAGGTTTGGGCATCCCCTGGGGAAGAGGGCCCGTTCCCCCATGGGGAGGAAAGTTCCGTATCCCCATGGTGCAGAGGTGGCCCCAGGCCGGTGGGGGCTGCGGGTCCCCGAACCCCCTCACCAGCGCCCCCTAGCGGCGGCCCTAGGAAGTGCACCTGTGTGCAGCCAGAGTCGGATGGGCGGGGTCTGGCTCTGGACAGGGGCGGAGCCTGGGGCTCATCAGCGCTGCTGGGTCAGGTGCGGACTCTTCCCCTTTGAGTGGTTCTGGCTTTCCCGGGGCTTTCTGCGCTGGCATTTTTGTCTGCAGTTTTGGAAGAGGCCACGGTCGCCGCTTGTCCCTGGCTTACAGGTGGTGCCCTCCCTGAACGGGACCTCGGCCCTCCGTCTAGGGCTTCTGCGGGCGCAAGGCCCTGCCGCTGGGTTTGTGAATTCGAGAGGAGGGTGCAGGCGTGCCCCGGGTGGAAGATTTGGGCTTCCGCGAAAGGGAAGAGCGCCCCGTTCCACCATGGGGGAGGACAGTCCCCTACCCCCATGTGTGCAGAGGTGGCCCCAGCCCGGTGGGGGCTGAGGCTCCCCGTACACCCTCACCAGCGTCCCCTAGCGACGGCCCTCGGAAGTGCACCTGAGTGCCGGCAGTGTCGTTTGGGCGGAGTCAGGCTACGGTCGGGGTGGAGCCTTGGGCTCCTCAGCGCTTTGGCGGCTCCTGCTCCCCCAGAGAGCAAAATTTCCATTGCCACAATTTATCGTTAATATAAGAGTGTCTGTACTATGAAAGTACATAAGTCCCTCTTCCCCTGTGTGCTGGACGGGACAGTGAATGACGAGTAAGATCAGAAAAGATTTCTGATGACCTAAGAGAGGCGCAGGCCCCAAGGGGATTTTAATGGTTCCCACCTTTTACCTATGGAAAATAACTGATGGAAAACAAGTCTGGGAAATGTTGAGACACAACCAAGGCATGTTTGTTAATCATTAATAGTCTAGGTCTTGTACTGAAGAAATTCAATTATGGTGAGAAAAACTGGTTCTATGACTTCTAGCAAATGTGTAAACTAGTAGAACTATAGGAATAATAAATAGAACTAAAAAATAATAATATAATGTTAAAGATATGACAAAAATGTATAATCATAGTAAAAAATCATAATGTTAAAATAAGCCTCCACTGGGGGTGTTACGATAAGTTCTTGATTCCTTGATAAATAATAGACAATATGTTATGTTATTCATGTTTCACTGCATTTCCGATAAATCTGACGTATGATTAACCACATACTGTAAAAAACATATTGAAGTAATGCCTTTGGAAATGTACAAAAAGGCTGATTCCAATAAAGCGCACTGAGATCTTCACTATCTCTTGAGTTTGTCTGTGTGTCATTTCTTTTTTCCCTCGCCCTAATTCCTTCGACCACTTTCTGCTCGTTCTCACTCAACCCCTGTGATTTTCTCAATCTCCCGCCGCCGTTGAGCTGGTCCGCGTTAGGTGGTTCCCAACGTGGGGCTCGAGTCCCAAACAGTGGAGCTCAGTGAAGCTGGAAGAATCGACTTTCTCTGCTTTGTGAGACTGTGAGTATGTTTGTGTGAGTAATTGTGTTTGAATTCCAAGGCTCTTTGAGCCACGGAGCCTGTGTGGGCTCCTACCTGCAGTTCTGCGAAAGCCGTAAGGTTTAGTGGGGTCTCCTTGTGGAGTGCAAGACCGGGGCTTGTACGGTCACCCCTATACCAAGGCTTTCTAATACTCCGCGAGGAGTATGGTCAGCCGAGCATCGCTGAGTGTTTTTAGTTTTGCTTTCTGGGCGAAAAACTCTCTAGGTATTTCCTTAAGAAGACGACGTGTTTGGAAGAACGACCTTGAGGTAAGCTATCTCTCCACTTTTTTTTTCTAAAAAATTTTTGTCGAAGGATAGGGAATCTCGTCTGGGCGCCGCGGGCCTGCTGGTAAAGGCTGACCAGTTAAAGAGGACGAGTAATCTATAAATATGGGGCAATCTTACTCTAGAGATAGAGGACTTTTCCTTTCAGTTTTAAGTCACATGTTAAAGAGTCGAGGGATGACCATAAGTAACAGGTCCCTCAGTGAATTTTATGAGTTTATTTTAAGAATCTGCCCCTGGTTTCCTGAAGAGGGCAGTTTGTCTTTGACAAATTGGAAACGTGTAGGAAAAGAAATCTGGAGATTTTATAACCAAAACGGCCCTACACAGGTGCCCGTTCAAGCTTTTCCTTTGTGGATACAAATTAGAGATTTATTAGTTGGTTCTACGGAAGCAGATCTATGGAAAGGAAATCTCAGAAGAAAGTAGTGATCAGGAAGCTTTTCCTTTTGCCAATAAATCTAAAACATATTTGGGTGCTGTGTTCCCTACTGCACCTATTGCAGAAGGAAAACTTTAGATTGTCACCCTGGAGATCCTGAATATGCAGAATATATGGGTGATGAGGATGATAGTGACTTTGAAGAAACATTTGCTGATCTTTGTAGGACAACAGAACCAAAACAAAACCCTGTGCCACAGAATACTCTTATGGCTCCAAATTATTTTAGCAAGAAAAAACAATTTAAATACTCTAAACCAAAGAGGCTGCACGCCCCTCCTCCAGGAACAGAAAGTGGCATAAGGATGGACATAAATTAAAATAAATAGTAGAGAATCCAAAAAAAAAAACCTCTCAGACGGGCGAGCCCTCAGCCCCGATAAATGAAGGAGGGTATACTCCGGGGCAAATAAGCTCTAAAGAAACACCTGCGCCTGCTACGAATGTAGCCGTACATGATTTGCCAAGAGCCACTCCTGGAAGTGCAGTATTAGATCTTGCAGCCATGGCTGATGTTATCATGTCAGCCACGGATGGAGTTCATTTAGTTGACACTTACTTAAAGGGACCGCATTCAGAAGGTACTGTCGGACTTATAATTGGCCATAATTCAAATTATAAAAATAATTTTGAAGTTCTACCTGGAATAATTGACTCAAGTTTTGAAGGAAAAGTTAAAGTCATGGTTCGACCTTTGAAAGAAACAATACAAATTCACAAAGATCAACGTATTGCACAAAATCTTGTGCCATCTTATGTTAAGTTGCCTAATCCAATTTTAAAAAAAAAAGAGGTGATGATGGCTTTGATCCACGGATGTAATTGCATGGACCCAGAGCATTACAAAAGAACGGCCATTGAAAAAATTAATTGTTAATGGACATCCAATCATGGGATTGCTAGACACAGGAGTAGATAGATCATGTAGAGCAGGACTGGCCTGCTGCGTGGCCAGTTTTAAATTCCTCCTCCACGTTGATTGGATTGGTATGGCCAATAATGTGGCTCAAATTTCACAAATGTTATCCTGGCAATTAGGATCTCAGAAAGGTCAGTTTCAACCTTATGTGATTCCTGCATTGCCTTTCTCCTTATGGGGACATGACATCATGGACTCTCTGCAATTGTCTCTAGTTACTCCAAATGTGATTGATGAACAGGCTTATTCATAGGGTCCATTAAAACTCAAAAATAAGCTGATAAAATCAGTTGGAAAGATAAAACTCCTTTCTGGATCGATCAATGGCCCCTGACAGCAGAAAATCCAGGCCATCCAAACTATAGTACAGGAACAATTACTTAAGGGACATTTAGAGCCTTCTACAAGTCCATGGAATACTCCTGTTTTTTGTATTAAAAAAAAATCTGGCAAGTGGCGTCTCTTGCAAGATTTGAGAGCAGTAAATGCCACTATGCAGAATATGGGTGCCCTACAGCCAGGGTTGCCTTCTCCTGTAGCAGTTCCAAAAAACAATTATGTTATTATTATTGATTTACAAGACTGCTTCTTTACAAAAAAATTACATCCTCATAATTGTCAAAAATTTGCTTTTAGTATTCCATCTAGCACTTTCAACAACCATGGCAAAGATATCAGTGAAAAGTTTTGCCCCAAGGAATGAAAACTTCTCCTACTTTGTGTCAAAAATTTGTTGATCCGGCCTTGCAGGTTACTAAAATTAAATTTCCTGAGGCATATATTATCCATTATATGGATGATATTTTTTTAAGTCATCCTTCAAAGGATGTTGTAGATTCAATTTTGACCCATTTAATAGAACAATTGACATCTTATGGTCTGGTAGTAGCACCAGATAAAATTCAAAAGGACCAACCTTTAAATTATTTAGGAAAAATCATTTATGATGATCACATTATGACTCAAAATTTACAAATTTGTGTTGATAAATTGCAAACCCTAAATGACTTCCAAAAGTTACTAGGTAATATCAATTGGGTCAGGCCTTATTTGAAAATTACTACCGGAGATTTACATCCACTTTTTGCAATTCTACAAGGCGATTCGAATCCTAGATCTCCTCGTGCCTTGACTCCGGAGGCATTACAAAGCCTTCGTTTAGTTGAACAAAGAATTTCAGAAGCCAGAGTTACTCAAATTCATTACTCTAAAACGTGGGATTTGTTGATTATGCAAACTGCCTATACTCCTACAGCCTGCTTATGGCGGAAGGGCATTTTGGAATGGTTGCATCTCTCCCATGCACAAACACGTGTGGTGACAGCTTATCCATCTATGTGTGCATTACAAAAAGTCTCTAAAAATGTCTCTGCTCAGCAGGCTGAAATAATTACAGTCATTATGACACTTGAACATTTTGCTCAGCCTTTTGCTCAGCCTTTAACTTTGTTTTCTGATTCTAAGTATGTGGTTAGGCCATTTATTCTTTTAAAATAAATAAATAAAATATTTCTAAATAATAGTATTTAAAGTTCATTTACTATTGCTAAGGTAATAAAAATGGTTAAATATAACTATATAATATAACTAAAGGTTTTTATAATAATATTATAAACCCACTGCAACGGATGGGTGGGGCTGCCCCTGGTCTCAACAAGCAGCTGCCTGGACTTTTTCTCCAGTGTTGGGATCACTGGCAAGTCTCTACTGCCTTCTTACTGTGGGGGACTAAACTCTTTTGGTTCGTTCTAGGAAAAAGTTTTATTTCCCTATGTTTTTTCTAAATTTTAAAGTCTAAATTGTCTAAGAAAAAAACTACTGTGTTATTTTGAATTTGCTAACAAGCTATACAAAATGCTTATTGGTTGAATAAAGTTTTTAGATTTACTTAGTGGACCTGTAAATGGTTAAATTTCTTGTTAAAATTAATTAAGCTCTCAAAAAATTTAAATAATAATACAACATACTTTGAGCTAAATTCCAACCTCAAATTTAATAAAAGCCTAAAAACAGGCAAACTCTAAAAATTTCCCTCATCTCCTGTTATCAAAATAACAAGGTTCCTTTTGTTTTAATATATACTTGCTCTCAGTATAACAAAATTGACAACTTAAAGCCAAAAAATCACTTCTTAAAAATATAAACTCAAAAAATATTCTCTTATCTAAAAAAGTTAGTAAAACTGCCTGACTGTTGTGGTCTTGAGCCCAAGTCTTTTGTAATAATTAAAATTCTCTGCACAGTTTTTTGCATTTAACTCATAAAAAAACCTCAGTGGCATCACAAAAATTAATAAAATAACTATCTCTTAAAATATATATATATGGCCAAAATTTTAAATATATATCAAGAGATCTCTGTATCTGTTTGTCTGTCTTTGTGTTTTTGTTTTGTTTTGTTTAGTGTTGTTTTATTTTGTTTTGTTTTTTCTCTCTGGAAGATTAATTATAAATGGCACGTATATAAATTTTCATAAAAACAAATCTTATAATTACAATCATTTTTGGTAAACAAAAACTAATTCAAATTTTTATGCTATAATTTAAAGCATATATGCCTTAAAGTTATGTTAAGTATTAATAATTTACTTTGTTTAATGTGTTTAATTCAAAAGTCTGGTATAAATGGTACTTTTGTCTTTCCTATTAAGTCACTGTATGTAAAATAGGTACAAAGCTCTAAATTTTTGTTTTTTTATTAATTTGTCTACTACTTGTTTAATAATGTGAATTCACCCATCTGGTCCCTGCTAAATTAAACCAACACCTTGGTTCCTCCTCTTCACTGACTGAAACCTGAAAGTCACAGATCACCTACTCCTTCACCACTTCCAATGGGACTCGTGCTTACTTGAACTTTTTCGTCTTTTTGCTACTGTGAATACTATCAAACTTTTTAGCACCAGACAACATATCTACGCCATATGAAATTTAATCTTCGTGCCTGCATTGGATACCCCTATACACTGTTTTTTGGATCTGCCAACACAATAAACATTTCCCGCCACGGGAATTCCTATTCTGTCACCTGTTCTAAATGCGTGTTGTCTAATTGCCTAACTCCTAATATTGTTCATAATTTTTCTACTATGTTTATGTTAAAAAAACCTTCTTATGTTATATTACCTGTTGATTTACAAGATACCCATAATTTGACAATATTGCTTTACAAGTTATTCAGGAAGTCAATGCCTTAATTCGTTCTAAACATTTTGTTGCTACGCTACTTATTTTAGGTATTACTGCCTTAATTGCTATTGTGACTTCTCTTACAGTTTCGTCTGTTTGCCCTGGTTCAGGAAACACATACTGCTCATTTTGTTAATAATCTCACAAAAAAATGCTACTTTGGCTTTAGCTCTGCAACATGACATTGATCAAAATCTAAAACACAAACTAAATGCTTTGGAGGAGACAGTGTTGGCACTTGGTACAAAAGTCCAACAAATTAAACGACTTCTCTCTACTCGGTGCCATGCTCAATTCAGGTTTATTTGTGTTACGCCCAAACTTTATAATTCTTCCTATAATTGGGCTTTTATTAAAAATCATTTACTTGGCATTTGGCGTAAAAGTGACACCAGTCATAATTTGTCTTCTCTCCAGGCTGAAATCTCAGCAATGAGTCAAGCTCATTTGTCCAAACCAGCTTTGTCAGATTTTGCATCTACGTTTTCTGAGTCCTTACGTTCTTTGGCACCCTCTTTGGTTACACTTTCTTATTTCATTTGGTGTAATCATGCTCATTGTCTTGATTTGTTGTCTCAGGTTCCCTATATTCTTAAAAATACTCAGCAAATCTATTAAAACTTTACGACGTGATGTGCATCAATACAACTTAAATTTAAAAATAAAGGGGGAAGTGTGGCGGCTCCTGCTCCCCAAGAGCAAAGTTACCATTGCCACAATTTATCATTAA
>NW_023600993.1:62432001-62493337 GCF_014898055.3 Talpa occidentalis
TTTCCCGATGTGTGCAGCCAGAGTCGAGTGGGCGTGGTTCAGTCTCCAGCCAGGGGCGGAGCCTGGGGCTCATCAGCGTTGCTGGGCCAGGTTGCGGATCTTCCCCTTTGAGTGTGCTGGTTTGCCCAGGGTTTTTTTCCGCGCCGGCCTGTGTGGCCTGCAGTTTTGGAATAGGCCGCGGGCGCCGCTTGTCCCTGGCTTCCAGGGGGTGCCCTCCACTGACCGGGACCCCAGCCCTCCGTCTAGGGCGTCTGCGGGCGCACAGCCCCGCCGCTGGGGCTGTGATTGCGAGAGGAGTGTGCAGGCATGCCCCGGGAGTAAGGATTGGGCTTCCGCGAAGGGGAAGAGGGACCCGTTCCCTCATGGGGGAACAATCCCATACCCCCCATGGGTGCAGGGGTGGCCCCGTCCAGTGGGGGCTGAGGGTCCCGAACACCCTCACCAGCGACCCTAGCGGGGGCCCTAGGAAGTGCACCTGTGCGCAGCCAGAGTCGGTTGGGGGGGTCAGTCTCCGGCCAGGGGCCGATCCTGGGGCTCATCAACGCTGCTGGGAAAGGTGCCGACTCTTCCCCTTTGAGTGGTGCTGGCTTTCCTGGGGCTTTCCGCGCCGCCTGTGTGCCTACAGTTTGGAAGAGACCACGGTCGCCGGTTGTCCCTGGCTTACAGGGGTGCCCTCCCCTGACAGGGACCCCAGCCCTCCGTCTAGGGCATCTGCAGGCGCACGGCCCCGCCGCTGGGGCTGTGAGTGCGAGAGGAGGGTGCAGGCTTGCCCCGGGAGGAAGGTTTGGGCTTCCGTGAAGGGGATGAGGGTCCTGTTCCCACATGGGTGAGGAAATTTCGGACCCCCTTGTGTGCGGAGGTGCCCCAGCCCGGTGGGGCGGATGGTACCCGAACCCCCTCACCGGCGACCCCTAGCGGTGGCCCTTGGAAGTGCACCTGTGTGCAGCCAGAGTCGGGTGGGCGGGTTCAGTCTCCGGCCAGGGGCGGAGCCTGGGCTCATCAGCGCTGCTGGGCCAGGTGCGGACTCTTCCCCTTTGAGTGGTGCTGGCTTGCCCGGGGCTTGTTTCCGCGCCGGCCTGTGTGCCTGCAGTTTTGGAAGAGGTCGCGGTCGCCGCTTGTCCCTGGCTTACAGGGGGTGCACTCTCCTTACAAGGTTCTTCCATCCTCCGGAGCACGAGATTTGTTGTTTAAACAACTTGCATGGGAAAATGCTAATTCCCTTTGTAAAGAATTAATTACACCCATAAGAAAAACTGGTACGCTTCAAGATTACATTAAAGTCAGTTTAGATGCTTCCCCAGCGGTTGTACAAGGCATTGCATATGCTGCAGCAATGAAAGGACAACCTTTCGCCGCTTTTGTTCAATCAATGCCTCATGGGCGGCATATCAAACAGGTTACATGCTTCAACTGCGGCCAGTCAGGCCACGCCTGCAATAATTGCCCAAACAAAGCCCAAGTAATTGCTGACTTTAAACGTCCTATTCCCTCAACCCCATGCCCTCGTTGCAAAAAAGGCAATCATTCGGCCAACGAATGCCGTTCTAAATGGCATAAAGTTGGTTATAAATTAACCCCTACTTCTAATCAGTCAAATGACTCAAAAAACTTCCAGAGGGGCAAGCCCTCAGCCCCTTAAAAGAAGGAGGGTCTCATCAACAATCCCCTCAGCCCAATTCCCCTCCCCAAGTGTCAGTTCATGACCTCCCCCGGGGCACCCCGGGAAGTGCTGGTTTGGATCTAGCTACTATCAAGGATGTTTTATTATCTTCCGCAGACGGTGTACAATTAGTTGAAACCTACTTAAAGGGACCGCTGCCGGATGGCTCGGTTGGACTAATAATTGGTCGCAGTTCGAATTACAAAAAGAATTTTGAGGTTTTACCTGATATTATAGATGCAGACTTTACGGGTCGAGTCAAAGTTATGATCCGTCCGTTAAAGGAAACTATTCAAATTCATAAAGATCAAAGAATAGCTCAAATTCTACTTTTTAATTATATTAAACTTCCAAACCCAATTTTAAAAGACAAACGAGAAGACGGTGGTTTTGGTTCCACTGAGGTCGTAGCTTGGACGCAGCCCATTACAAAACAAAGACCTTTACAGACAATATATGTTAATGGACACCCCTTCACGGGATTATTAGATACTGGTGCTGACAGGTCATGCATAGCTGGTAAAGACTGGCCCTCATCATGGCCGATTACTAATTCCTCATCTACTTTAATTGGTTTAGGCATGGCAGACAATGTAGCTCCAAGCTCTCAGCTTTTATATTGGCAAATGACTGGACATGTTGGTTTTTTTCAACCATATGGAATTCCTTCCTTACCCTTTTCACTATGGGGCCGTGACATAATGGAATCCATGGGGCTAACCCTCACCGCTCCTGATCTAATTGATGAACAGGCTTTTTCTTAGGGGCCATTGCGGAAAATTTATTTGCTGACAAAATTTCCTGGAAAAATGATAATCCTGTCTGGATACCTCAATGGCCCCTTACATCTGAAAAAATCCAGGCTATCCATGTCATTGTCACTGACCAATTACAAAAAGGTCATTTAGAACCCTCTAATAGCCCATGGAATACTCCTGTCTTTGTAATTAAAAACAAATCAGGAAAATGGAGGCTTCTTCAGGACCTCCGCTCCACTATGCATGACATGGGAGCCCTTCAACCAGGTCTCCCTTCCCCTGTAGCTGTCCCAAAACATATTATACTTATTGATCTGCAGGACTGTTTTTTCACTAATAAACTTCACCCCGATGATTCTCCCCGGTTTGCTTTTAGTGTCCCATCTGCTAATTTCAACCAACCATGGCAACGATTTCAATGGAAAGTACTGCCTCAAGGCATGAAAAATTCCCCTACTCTATGCCAAAAATTTGTTGATCAGGCTTTACAAGCTACTAGGGAAAAGTTTCCTGATGCCTATATTATTCATTACATGGATGACATTCTTCTAAGCCACCCCTCTAAAGAAGGTGTGGAGTCAATTTTACAACGCTTAATTTCTGATCTTACCTCCTTTGGTCTTGTCATTGCTCCTGACAAGATTCAGCGTGACCGCCCACTTAACTATTTGGGGAAAACTATTCATGATGATTTTATCATGACTCAAAATCTCCAAATCCGTCTTGATAAACTTTCCACGTTAAATGACTTTGAAAAATTGCTTGGAAATATTAACTGGATTCGTCCTTATCTTAAGATTACTACTGGTGATTTACACCCTCTTTTTGAAATTTTGCAAGGAGATCCTAATCCTAAATCCCCTCGGACTTTAACGGCCGAGGCCCTTTCAAAGCTACATCTGGTTGAACAGAGACTTTCTGAAGCTAAGTTCTCCCAAATTGACTATACGTCACCCTGGGACTTACTTGTCCTTAAAACTGAATTTGCTCCTACTGCCTGCCTATGGCAATCTGGTATTCTTGAATGGCTCTATTTGTCACACAACCAAACAAAAATGGTCACATCTTATGCCTCCATGTGTGCATTTTTAATTATGAAAGGTTTAACACGCTCCAAGGAGCTGTTTGCCAAACTTCCCACCTCTATTGTTATTCCATATACTAAAACACAGTTTGAATTTCTACTTCAAAATGATGATGACTGGGGCATAGCATTACTTAATTTTCCTGGTCAGGTTAAATTCCACCTGCCCCAGCACCCTATTTTAAAATTTGCGAGGGAAACTGCTTTTACTTTTCCAAGAATCGTTTCCTCGCAGCCTTTGCCCGGGGCTACTGTTGTTTTTACTGATGGTTCCTCGTCTGGAATGTCGGCAGTTTATCATCCTAATCTGCCTCCTATACAACAATTTTCTAAAAACATCTCTGCCCAACAGGCTGAAATCATCGCTGTGACACTTGCTTTCAAACATTATCGGTGTCCCCTAAATCTATACTCTGATTCTAAATATGTGGTTTCTTTGTTTCCGGCAATTGAAACCGCCTTAATATCTGGGTTATCTCACATCTCCTCCTTGCTGGCTCATTTACAAGCCCTGCTACGAGCCAGAACACATAAATTGTTTATTGGCCACATCAGAGGTCATTCTAACCTACCTTGACCTCTGTCCTTAGGTAACCACATGGCGGACTTACTTACTAAGTCCCCAGCTGTTTTGACGGTGACTCAGGCTCAAGAGAGCCATGCCCTTCATCACCAAAATGCTAATGCTCTACGTCACCGTTTCCAAATTACCAGAGAACAAGCCAGACAAATAGTTCGTGATTGTCCCTCCTGTCCGGAAGTACATCATCCTCTCAAATTGGGAGTTAATCCCCGAGGTTTGAAACCTCAGGTCCTCTGGCAAATGGATGTAACTCATGTCCCCTCTTTTGGGAGACTCTGCTTTGTTCATGTAACCGTAGATACTTTCTCCCATGCCATTCACGCCACTGCTCGTACTGGCGAAGCAGTCAAGGATGTTATTCAGCATCTTACTGCGTGCTTTGCTGTTTTGGGTAAGCCAGTTAAAATAAAAACTGACAATGCTCCAGCATATATTTCAAAATCATTTCAATCATTTTGTGCCCAATGGCGTATTGCTCATGTTACTGGCATCCCATACAATCCTCAGGGACAAGGTATAATAGAAAGAACTCATCAAACATTGAAAACCCAAATTGACCGTCTGCAAAATGTTGCCCGTTTTTATTCCCCTCAACATCTCCTTCAACATGCCCTATTTGTAATTAATCATCTTAACTCTGATGATAAAGGTATTACCCCTATGGTGCGGCATTGGGGATACACTGATGTCTCCAATCTGCCTCAGGTTAAATGGAAAGACCTACTCACTGGCGCCTGGAAAGGCCCAGATTTGCTACTCGCCTCAGGGCGAGGTTATGCTTGCATTTTTCCTCAGGATGCCGACTCCCCTGTCTGGATCCCAGACAGACTCATCCGCCACTGCCCGCCGGTCTCGAGCACGAGCCCAGATTCTCCGGCACCGACGGAAGATGGCGCTTGACGAGGAAAATGTGTCATCTTCAGCTCCAGCGGGAAACTCCCAGCTGCCTTCCGACATGGGATCACATAAAGGCCCTTACGACGATGGCTGAACATCTAGTTCAACAAAATAATGCTCCACGCACAGCCACATCAATCTTCCTGGCTATCATTGCCATCTTGGCGACTCAATCCACGCCTGTACAGTCGGCCCACTTTTGGGCTTATGTACCCGAGCCGCCTTTTCTTCATCCCGTTCCCTGGACTGAAAATTCTGCCATAAAAGTTTACGTCAATGACACTAACCTCCTGCTGATTTTCACCCTGAACATATGGTTTCTTCCCCTATTGATTATGAGGGTTTCTCTGATGACCCTCCACTCTGTGTCTTTACTAACTCTGTATCCCTTCCCGGTTGTATGATGCTACATTATGTTTCCATGCTCACTGATGCACCACCTCGTACCCCTCCGGAGAACCACCGCATGGACAACAGAGACCGTGTTGTCTGGGGCCTGACGTTTAAGGCTTTGGACCAACTGACGGCAGACAATGAAATCCGCACCTTCTCCTCACCATCCTTTACTCCCCCTTTTCCCAACTGTGTTCAAAAATACCGGGATGTTGACCAATTCTGGGATTCCCTTATTTCTTACCCAGCTTGGCTACATTGTGGTTTTTCTCAGGCAATGCCTATATCTCCTCTCAGGTCTCGGTTTACTGGGTATGATTTTTCATTTGTTGTTCCAGCCCTTCACTACAGAAAGTTTTCTGTTGGATGGGTACCACCTATGTATGCTTTTCATCATCATAATAAGACTTATTTCCAGCCTGAACTTTTTCGCCTCTTGGCTGCTGTTGATGCCGTTCACTTCAAACATCCTGGATGCAACACAACCAAAGTTCCTGTGCGTGCCTGTGTTGGATACCCCTTTGCTCTGCTCCTGGGAAATGCTTCATCCACACGTATCCAATCCCGCGGGAAATCTTTTTTTATCCAATGTTCGGGTTGTGTGGTTACTAATTGTATTACCCCCTCTCTTGCTCGTCTATATCCTGCGGTGGTCTTGCTCAAAAGACCCTCCTATGTTATGTTACCTGTTGATTTACATAATATGCCTTGATATGATAATACTGCCATGCAAGTTTTAGATGAAGTACATGCTCTTCTTCGTCCCAAACGTTTTATTGCTACCCTTATTCTAGGCATTGCCGCTCTGATTTCCTTAGTTACCTCTTTAGCTGCTTCCTCTGTTGCTTTAATTCAGGAAGCTAAGACAGCTTCTTTTGTAAATGACCTTACCAAAAACGTGTCCATGGCGCTCGCAATACAGCGGGACATTGATTATAAAGCAGAAAGAAAGTTAAATGCTCTGGAAGAAATTGTTATTGCTATGGGCAATGAGGTTCAACTTCTCAAACAACAACTGTCTACTTGTTGCCATGTTCAGTTTCGTTTCATTTGTGTTACGCCTTTACATTATAACTACTCCTTACATTGGAATCTTACCAAACATCACCTATTGGGCATCTGGCAAGACAATGACCTTTCTCATGACCTTCGTCTCGCCAAGCTGAAATTTCTGCTATCATTAAGTCTCATCTGCACACTTCACTCTCTTCCTTTGCTCATTCTCTAGTTTCCCCTCCCCAATCTTTGACTCCTACTCACTGGTATCATCTCGTTCTCTCCTTTATTGTTCTTTCCCTACTCGTCCTGCTCCTTTGTTTACTCCTTCCCCTCTGTGCCCGCTTACTTCACAGGTCCATTCATCGTCTTCAACGAGATATGTACGCCTTCCAGCTCCGTTCTAAAAACCAAGGGGGACATGCTGCACCTCCCCCTGCAGTGACCTTTAGGGTTAACCGGCCCTAGGTCCGGCTGGGCAACCAGCGCGCAGGGGGAGAACAGCAAAACCCTACATACCTGCTGCACCTCCCCCCGCAGTGATCTTTAGGAATGGCTTTCGCCAGGGTCCCTAGGTCCGGCTGGGCAACCAGTGCGCAGGGGGAGAACAGCATAACACCCTGAAGCAAAGGAAGTTCAGCAGAAGTTCCCTGAAAAGGCAGAAGCTTATCAAAAGATAACGACCACCAAGAACCACTACAAGAATGCTAAAAATCTTATCCCATCTTTCCAGAACTACAAACTATAATCCCTTATTTGTCTTTCTAAACTTCCTTCTTTCTTCTATAATGGTCATTGCTTGTTATGTAGATCACCTCCCTGATGGTGATAGACTGAGCCCATGAGTAAGCTAATTTCATTGATATTCATTCCTGTGCTTTTGGAAAACATACATATACTGGTCACAAACTCAAAGAAAATTACACTCAGATTTTCACTCTTGAAGTGTGTCAGTTTGTCATTTCTTCACCGACGCCCTGACCACCCCACACGCTTCTCTCAACCCTGAGGTGGCCTCATCGTCTACTGCTGTGCTGGTCCGCGGCACCCGGCCCTCCGTCTAAGGCGTCTGCGGGTGCACGGCCCCGCCACTGTGGCTGTGAGTGCGAGAGGAGGGTGCAGGCGTGCCCCGGGAGTAAGGTTTGGGCATCCCCTGAGGGGAAGAGGGTCCCGTTCCCACATGGGGGAGGAAAGTTCCGTATCCCCATGGGTGCAGAGGTGGCCCCAGGCCGGTGGGGGCTGCGGGTCCCCGAACCCCCTCACCAACGCCCCCTAGCGGCGGCCCTAGGAAGTGCACCTGTGTGCAGCCAGAGTCGGGTGGGCGGGGTCTGGCTCTGGACAGGGGCGGAGCCTGGGGCTCATCAGCGCTGCTGGGCCAGGTGCGGACTCTTCCCCTTTGAGTGGTTCTGGCTTTCCCGGGGCTTTCTGCGCTGGCCTTTTTGTCTGCAGTTTTGGAAGAGGCCACGGTCGCCGCTTGTCCCTGGCTTACAGGTGGTGCCCTCCCCTGAACGGGACCTCGGCCCTCCGTCTAGGGCTTCTGCGGGCGCAAGGCCCTGCCGCTGGGTTTGTGAATTCGAGAGGAGGGTGCAGGCGTGCCCCGGGTGGAAGATTTGGGCTTCCGCGAAAGGGAAGAGCGCCCCGTTCCACCATGGGGGAGGACAGTCCCCTACCCCCATGTGTGCAGAGGTGGCCCCAGCCCGGTGGGGGCTGAGGCTCCCCGTACACCCTCACCAGCGTCCCCTAGCGACGGCCCTCGGAAGTGCACCTGAGTGCCGGCAGTGTCGTTTGGGCGGAGTCAGGCTACGGTCGGGGCGGAGCCTTGGGCTCCTCAGCGCTTTGGCGGCTCCTGCTCCCCCAGAGAGCAAAATTTCCATTGCCACAATTTATCGTTAATATAAGAGTGTCTGTACTATGAAAGTACATAAGTCCCTCTTCCCCTGTGTGCTGGACGGGACAGTGAATGACGAGTAAGATCAGAAAAGATTTCTGATGACCTAAGAGAGGCGCAGACCCCAAGGGGATTTTAATGGTTCCACCTTTTACCTATGGAAAATAACTGATGGAAAACAAGTCTGGGAAATGTTGAGACACAACCAAGGCATGTTGTTAATCATTAATAGTCTAGGTCTTGTACTGAAGAAATTCAATTATGGTGAGAAAAACTGGTTCTATGACTTCTAGCAAATGTGTAACCAAGTAGAACTATAGGGATAATAAATAGTACTAAAAAATAAAAATATAATGTTAAAGATATGACAAAAATGTATAATCATAGTAAAAAATCATAATGTTAAAATAAGCCTCCACTGGGGGTGTTACGATAAGTTCTTGATTCCTTGATAAATAATAGACAATATGTTATGTTATTCATGTTTCACTGCATTTCCGATAAATCTGACGTATGATTAACCACATACTG
This sequence comes from Talpa occidentalis, assembly GCF_014898055.3. Lineage (NCBI taxonomy): Eukaryota > Metazoa > Chordata > Mammalia > Eulipotyphla > Talpidae > Talpa > Talpa occidentalis. Next base: position 62,440,792 of record NW_023600993.1, read on the forward strand.
TAAAAAACATATTGAAGTAATGCCTTTGGAAATGTACAAAAAGAAAAGGCTGATTCCAATAAAGCGCACTGAGATCTTCACTCTCTCTTGAGTTTGTCTGTGTGTCATTTCTTTTTTCCCTCGCCCTAATTCCTTCGACCACTTTCTGCTCGTTCTCACTCAACCCCTGTGATTTTCTCAATCTCCCGCCGCCGTTGAGCTGGTCCGCGTTAGGTGGTTCCCAACGTGGGGCTCGAGTCCCAAACAGTGGAGCTCAGTGAAGCTGGAAGAATCGACTTTCTCTGCTTTGTGAGACTGTGAGTATGTTTGTGTGAGTAATTGTGTTTGAATTCCAAGGCTCTTTGAGCCGCGGAGCCTGTGTGGGCTCGTACCTGCAGTTCTGCGAAAGCCGTAAGGTTTAGTGGGGTCTCCTTGTGGAGTGCAAGACCGGGGCTTGTACGGTCACCCCTATACCAAGGCTTTCTAATACTCCGCGAGGAGTACGGTCAGCCGAGCATCGCTGAGTGTTTTTAGTTTTGCTTTCTAGGCGAAAAACTCTCTAGGTATTTCCTTAAGAAGACGACGTGTTTGGAAGAACGAGCTTGAGGTAAGCTATCTCTCCACTTTTTTTTTCTAAAAAATTTTTGTCGAAGGATAGGGAATCTCGTCTGGGCGCCGCGGGCCTGCTGGTAAAGGCTGACCAGTTAAAGAGGACGAGTAATCTATAAATATGGGGCAATCTTACTCTAGAGATAGAGGACTTTTCCTTTCAGTTTTAAGTCACATGTTAAAGAGTCGAGGGATGACCATAAGTAACAGGTCCCTCAGTGAATTTTATGAGTTTATTTTAAGAATCTGCCCCTGGTTTCCTGAAGAGGGCAGTTTGTCTTTGACAAATTGGAAACGTGTAGGAAAAGAAATCTGGAGATTTTATAACCAAAACGGCCCTACACAGGTGCCCGTTCAAGCTTTTCCTTTGTGGATACAAATTAGAGATTTATTAGTTGGTTCTACGGAAGCAGATCTATGGAAAGGAGAAATCTCAGAAGAAAGTAGTGATCAGGAAGCTTTTCCTTTTGCCAATAAATCTAAAACATATTTGGGTGCTGTGTTCCCTACTGCACCTATTGCAGAAGGAAAACTTGTAGATTGTCACCCTGGAGATCCTGAATATGCAGAATATATGGGTGATGAGGATGATAGTGACTTTGAAGAAACATTTGCTGATCTTTGTAGGACAACAGAACCAAAACAAAACCCTGTGCCACAGAATACTCTTATGGCTCCAAATTATTTTAGCAAGAAAAAACAATTTAAATACTCTAAACCAAAGAGGCTGCACGCCCCTCCTCCAGGAACAGAAAGTGGCATAAGGATGGACATAAATTAAAATAAATAGTAGAGAATCCAAAAAAAAAACCTCTCAGACGGGCGAGCCCTCAGCCCCATAAATGAAGGAGGGTATACTCCGGGGCAAATAAGCTCTAAAGAAACACCTGCGCCTGCTACGAATGTAGCCGTACATGATTTGCCAAGAGCCACTCCTGGAAGTGCAGTATTAGATCTTGCAGCCATGGCTGATGTTATCATGTCAGCCACGGATGGAGTTCATTTAGTTGACACTTACTTAAAGGGACCGCATTCAGAAGGTACTGTCGGACTTATAGTTGGCCATAATTCAAATTATAAAAATAATTTTGAAGTTCTACCTGGAATAATTGACTCAAGTTTTGAAGGAAAAGTTAAAGTCATGGTTCGACCTTTGAAAGAAACAATACAAATTCACAAAGATCAACGTATTGCACAAATTCTTGTGCCATCTTATGTTAAGTTGCCTAATCCAATTTTAAAAGAAAAAAGAGGTGATGATGGCTTTGGATCCACGGATGTAATTGCATGGACCCAGAGCATTACAAAAGAACGGCCATTGAAAAAATTAATTGTTAATGGACATCCAATCATGGGATTGCTAGACACAGGAGTAGATAGATCATGTAGAGCAGGACTGGCCTGCTGCGTGGCCAGTTTTAAATTCCTCCTCCACGTTGATTGGATTGGGTATGGCCAATAATGTGGCTCAAATTTCACAAATGTTATCCTGGCAATTAGGATCTCAGAAAGGTTTGTTTCAACCTTATGTGATTCCTGCATTGCCTTTCTCCTTATGGGGACATGACATCATGGACTCTCTGCAATTGTCTCTAGTTACTCCAAATGTGATTGATGAACAGGCTTATTCATAGGGTCCATTAAAACTCAAAAATAAGCTGATAAAATCAGTTGGAAAGATAAAACTCCTTTCTGGATCGATCAATGGCCCCTGACAGCAGAAAAAATCCAGGCCATCCAAACTATAGTACAGGAACAATTACTTAAGGGACATTTAGAGCCTTCTACAAGTCCATGGAATACTCCTGTTTTTTGTATTAAAAAAAATCTGGCAAGTGGCGTCTCTTGCAAGATTTGAGAGCAGTAAATGCCACTATGCAGAATATGGGTGCCCTACAGCCAGGGTTGCCTTCTCCTGTAGCAGTTCCAAAAAACAATTATGTTATTATTATTGATTTACAAGACTGCTTCTTTACAAAAAAATTACATCCTAATAATTGTCAAAAAATTTGCTTTTAGTATTCCATCTAGCACTTTTCAACAACCATGGCAAAGATATCAGTGAAAAGTTTTGCCCCAAGGAATGAAAACTTCTCCTACTTTGTGTCAAAAATTTGTTGATCCGGCCTTGCAGGTTACTAAAATTAAATTTCCTGAGGCATATATTATCCATTATATGGATGATATTTTTTTAAGTCATCCTTCAAAGGATGTTGTAGATTCAATTTTGACCCATTTAATAGAACAATTGACATCTTATGGTCTGGTAGTAGCACCAGATAAAATTCAAAAGGACCAACCTTTAAATTATTTAGGAAAAATCATTTATGATGATCACATTATGACTCAAAATTTACAAATTTGTGTTGATAAATTGCAAACCCTAAATGACTTCCAAAAGTTACTAGGTAATATCAATTGGGTCAGGCCTTATTTGAAAATTACTACCGGAGATTTACATCCACTTTTTGCAATTCTACAAGGCGATTCGAATCCTAGATCTCCTCGTGCCTTGACTCCGGAGGCATTATAAAGCCTTCGTTTAGTTGAACAAAGAATTTCAGAAGCCAGAGTTACTCAAATTCATTACTCTAAAACGTGGGATTTGTTGATTATGCAAACTGCCTATACTCCTACAGCCTGCTTATGGCGGAAGGGCATTTTGGAATGGTTGCATCTCTCCCATGCACAAACACGTGTGGTGACAGCTTATCCATCTATGTGTGCATTACAAAAAGTCTCTAAAAATGTCTCTGCTCAGCAGGCTGAAATAATTACAGTCATTATGACACTTGAACATTTTGCTCAGCCTTTTGCTCAGCCTTTAACTTTGTTTTCTGATTCTAAGTATGTGGTTAGGCCATTTATTCTTTTAAAATAAATAAATAAAATATTTCTAAATAATAGTATTTAAAGTTCATTTACTATTGCTAAGGTAATAAAAATGGTTAAATATAACTATATAATATAACTAAAGGTTTTTATAATAATATTATAAACCCACTGCAACGGATGGGTGGGGGCTGCCCCTGGTCTCAACAAGCAGCTGCCTGGACTTTTTCTCCAGTGTTGGGATCACTGGCAAGTCTCTACTGCCTTCTTACTGTGGGGGACTAAACTCTTTTGGTTCGTTCTAGGAAAAAAGTTTTATTTCCCTATGTTTTTTTCTAAATTTTAAAGTCTAAATTGTCTAAGAAAAAAACTACTGTGTTATTTTGAATTTGCTAACAAGCTATACAAAATGCTTATTGGTTGAATAAAAGTTTTTAGATTTACTTAGTGGACCTGTAAATGGTTAAATTTCTTGTTAAAATTAATTAAGCTCTCAAAAAAATTTAAATAATAATACAAACATATTTGAGCTAAATTCCAACCTCAAATTTTAATAAAAGCCTAAAAACAGGCAAACTCTAAAAATTTCCCTCATCTCCTGTTATCAAAATAACAGGGTTCCTTTTGTTTTAATATATACTTGCTCTCAGTATAACAAAATATTGACAACTTAAAGCCAAAAAAATCACTTCTTAAAAATATAAACTCAAAAAAATATTCTCTTATCTAAAAAAGTTAGTAAAACTGCCTGACTGTTGTGGTCTTGAGCCCAAGTCTTTTGTAATAATTAAAATTCTCTGCACAGTTTTTTGCATTTAACTCATAAGAAAACCTCAGTGGCATCACAAAAATTAATAAAATAACTATCTCTTAAAATATATATATATATGGCCAAAATTTTAAATATATATCAAGAGATCTCTGTATCTGTTTGTCTGTCTTTGTGTTTTGATTTGTTTTGTTTAGTGTTGTTTTATTTTGTTTTGTTTTTTCTCTCTGGTAGATTAATTATAAATGGCACGTATATAAATTTTCATAAAAACAAATCTTATAATTACAATCATTTTTGGTAAACAAAAACTAATTCAAATTTTATGCTATAATTTAAAGCATATATGCCTTAAAGTTATGTTAAGTATTAATAATTTACTTTGTTTAATGTGTTTAATACAAAAGTCTGGTATAAATGGTACTTTTGTCTTTCCTATTAAGTCACTGTATGTAAAATAGGTACAAAGCTCTAAATTTTTGGTTTTTTATTAATTTGTCTACTACTTGTTTAATAATGCTAATTCACCCATCTGGTCCCTGCTAAATTAAACCAACACCTTGGTTCCTCCTCTTCACTGACTGAACCTGAAAAGTCACAGATCACCTACTCCTTCACCACTTCCAATGGGACTCGTGCTTACTTGAAATTTTTCGTCTTTTTGCTACTGTGAATACTATCAAACTTTTTAGCACCAGACAACATATCTACGCCATATGAAATTTCAATCTTCGTGCCTGCATTGGATACCCCTATACATTGTTTTTTGGATCTGCCAACACAATAAACATTTCCCGCCACGGGAATTCCTATTCTGTCACCTGTTCTAAATGCGTGTTGTCTAATTGCCTAACTCCTAATATTGTTCATAATTTTTCTACTATGTTTATGTTAAAAAAAACTTCTTATGTTATATTACCCGTTGATTTATAAGATACCCCATAATTTGACAATATTGCTTTACAAGTTATTCAGGAAGTCAGACTTAATTCGTTCTAAACATTTTGTTGCTACGCTTATTTTAGGTATTACTGCCTTAATTGCTATTGTGACTTCTCTTACAGTTTCGTCTGTTGCCCTGGTTCAGGAAACACATACTGCTCATTTTGTTAATAATCTCACAAAAAAATGCTACTTTGGCTTTAGCTCTGCAACATGACATTGATCAAAATCTAAAACACAAACTAAATGCTTTGGAGGAGACAGTGTTGGCACTTGGTACAAAAGTCCAACAAATTAAACGACTTCTCTCTACTCGGTGCCATGCTCAATTCAGGTTTATTTGTGTTACGCCCAAACTTTATAATTCTTCCTATAATTGGGCTTTTATTAAAAATCATTTACTTGGCATTTGGCGTAAAAGTGACACCAGTCATAATTTGTCTTCTCTCCAGGCTGAAATCTCAGCAATGAGTCAAGCTCATTTGTCCAAACCAGCTTTGTCAGATTTTGCATCTACGTTTTCTGAGTCCTTACGTTCTTTGGCACCCTCTAATTGGTTACACTTTCTTATTTCATTTGGTGTAATCATGCTCATTGTCTTGATTTGTTGTCTCAGGTTCCCTATATTCTTAAAAATACTCAGCAAATCTATTAAAACTTTACGACGTGATGTGCATCAAATACAACTTAAATTTAAAAATAAAGGGGGAAGTGTGGCGGCTCCTGCTCCCCCAAGAGCAAAGTTACCATTGCCACAATTTATCATTAATATAAGAGTGGCTGTGGGCCTCCCCGGTGGCGCAGCGGTTGAGCGCTGGGTTGCGAAGCTGCCCGCGGCCTCTGCGGCGACGGTTCGATCCCCGGCTGCTCTCCGGCCACCGGAGGAGGATCCCACATGGTGCGCAGACCTCTCCTGCCGCCCGCTGCTCCCCTCAGCAGTGTACTTCAGTCCTTCTGCCTGCTCTGCTCCCCGCTCTGGCTCTGGTGAATTCTCTCACCCTCCCGCGCTTCTGTCTGTACCCAGTGCATGTATAAACAAAACAAACAAACAAATATAATAAATAAATAATAAAAAAAACATGCCTCTATAAAAAAAATATATAAGAGTGGCTGTACTATGAAAGTACATAAGTCTCTCTTCCCCTGTGTGCTGGACGGGAGAGTCAATGACGGGAAAGATCAGAAAAGATCTTACCCTAGGAAGTGCACCTGTGCGCAGCCAGAGTCGTGTGGGCGGGGTCAGGCTCCGGCCAGGGGCGGAGCCTGGGGCTCATCAGCGCTGCTGGGCCAGGTGCGGACAATTCCCCTTTGATTGGTGCTGGCTTGCCTGGGGCTTTTTACCGCGCCGGCCTGTGTGCATGCAGTTTTAGAAGAGGCCGCGGGTGCCGCTTGTCCCTGGTATACAGGGGGTGCCCTCCCCTAACAGGGACTCCGGCACTCCGTCTAGGGCGACAACGTGCGCAGGGCCCGCCGCTGGGCCTGCGGGTGGGAGAGGAGGGTGCAGGCGAGACCCAGGAGGAAGGTTTGGGCTTCCGCGAAGGGGAATAGGGCCCCGTTCCCCCATGCGGGAGGACAATCCCGTATCCCCATGGGTGCAGAAGTGGCCCCAGCCAGGTGGGGGTGAGGGTCCCCGACCCCGCTCAACAGCGCCCCCTAGCGGCGGCCCTAGGAAGTGAACCTGTGCGCAGCCAGTGTCGGTTGTGCGGGGTCAGGTTCCTGCCAGGGGCGGTGCCTGGGGTTCATCAAGCGCTGCTGGGAAAGGTGCGGACTCTTCCCCTTAGAGTGGTGCTGGCTTGCCCGGGCTTTTTACCGCGCCGGCCTGTGTGCCTGCAGTTATGGAATAGGCTGGGGTCGCCGCTTGTACCTGCCTCCAGGGGGCGCCCTCCCCTGACCGGGACCACGGCCCTCCGTCTAGGGCTTCTGCGGGCGCACGGCCCCGCCTCTGGGGTTTTGACAGTGAGAGGAGGGTGCAGGCGTGCCCCGGGAGGAATGTTTGGGCTTCCGCGAAGGGGATAAGGGCCCCGTTCCCCCATGGGGGAGGACAATCCCGTACCCCCATGGGTGCAGAGTTGGCTCCAGTCCGGTGAGGGGTTGAGGGTCCCCAAACTCCCTCACCAGCGCCCCCTAGTGGCGGCCCTCGGAAGTGCACCTGTGGGCAGCCAGAGTCAGGTGTGCGGGGTCAGGCTCTGGCCAGGGGCGGAGACTGGGGCTCATCAGCGCTGCTGGGCAGCTGCGGACTTTTCCCCTTTGAATGGTGCTGGCCTGCCCGGGGCTTTTTTCCGCAACGGCCTGTGTGCCTGCAATTTTGGAAGAGGCCGCGGTCGCTGCTTGTTCCTGGCTTCCAGGGGGTGCCCTCCCCTGACCAGGACCCCGGTCCTCCGTCTATGGCGTCTGCGGGCGCACGATCCCGCCGCTGGTGCTATGAGTGTGAGAGAAGGGTGCAGGCGTGCCCTGGGAGGAAGGTTTGGGCTTCCGCGAAGGGGAAGAGGGCCTCGTTCCCCCATGGGGGAGGACAATCCCGTACCCCCATGGGTGAAGGGGTACCCCCAGCCCGGTGGGGGCTGAGGGTCCCCAAACCCCCTCATCAGCGCCCCCTAGCGGCGGCCCTACAAGTGCACCTGTGTGCAGCCAGTGTCGGGTGGGCGAGGTCTGGCTCCGGCCAGGAGCAGAGCCTGGGGCTCATCTGTGCTGCTGTGCCAGGTGCGGACTCTTCCACTTTGAGGTGTGCTGGCTTGCCCGGGGCTTATTACCGCGCAGGCCTGTGTGCCTGCAGTTTTGGAAGAGGCCGCGGTGGCTGCTTGTCCTTGGCTTCCAGGGGGTGCCCTCCCCTGACCGGGACCCCGGCCCTACGTCTAGGGTGTCTGCAGGCGCACGGCCCTGTTGCTCGGGCTGTGAGTGCGGGAGGAGGGTGCAGGCGTGCACCGGGAGGAGGTTTGGGATTCCGCGAAGAGGAAGAGGGCCCCGTTCCCCCATGGGGGAGGACAATCCCATACCCCCATGGGTGAAGGGGTACCCCAGCCCGGTGGTGGCTGAGGGTCCCAGAACCCCCTCACCAGCGCCTCCTAGCGGCGGCCCTAGGAAGTTCACCTGTGCGCAGCCAGAGTCGGGTGGGCGGTGTCAGGCTCCTGCCGGGGGCGGAGCCTGGGGCTCATCAGCTCTGCTTCGCCAGGTGCGGACTCTTCCCCTTTGAGTGGTGCTGGCTTACCCGGGGCTTTTTTCTGCGCCGGCCTGTGTGCCTGCAGTTTTGGAAGAGGCCGTGGTCGCCGATTGTCCCTGGCTCCCATGGGGTGCCCTCCACTGACGGGGACCCCGGCCCTCCGTCTAGGGCGTCTGCGGACGCAGGGCCCCGTCGCTGGAGCTGTGAGTGCGAGAGGAATGTGCAGGCGTGCCCCGGGAGGAAGTATTGGGCTTCCGCAAAGGGGTAGAGTGCCCCGTTCCCACTTGGGGGAGGACAATCCCGTATCCCCATGGGTGCAGGTGTGGCCCCTTACCTGTGGGGGCTGAGGGTCCCCAAACCCCTCACGAGAGCCCCCTAGCGGCGGCCCTAGGAGGTGCACCTGTGCGCAACCAGATCCGGGTGTGCGGGGTCAGGCTCCGGCCAGGGGCCGAGCCTGGGGCTCTTCAGCGCTGCTGGGCCAGTTGCGGACTCTTACCCTTTGAGTCTGCAGTCTTGCCCGGGGCTTTTTTCCGTGCCGTCATGTGTGCTGCAGTTTTGGAAGAGGCCGCGGTCGCCGCTTGTCCCTGGCTTATAGGGAGTGCCCTCCCCTGACCGGGACCCCGGCCCTCCTTTTAGGGCGTCTGCGAGCGCACGGCCCCGCCTCTGGGATTGTGAGTGCGAGAGGAGGTTGCAGGCGTGCACGGGGAGGAAGGTTTGGGCTTCCACGAAGGGGAAGGGGTCCCTGATCCCCCATGGGGGAGGATATTCCCGTCCCCCGTGGATGCAGGGTTGGCCCCAGCCCGGTTGGGGCTCAGGGTCCCCGAACCCCGTCAACAGCAGCCGCTAGCGGCGGCCCTAGGAAGTGAACCTGTGCGCAGCCAGAGTCGGGTGGGCGGGGTCAGGCTCCGGCCAGGGGCGGAGCCTGGGGATCTTCACCGCTGCTGGGCCAAGTGCGGACTCTTCCCCTTTGAGTGGTGCTGGCTTGCCCGGGGCTTTTTCCCTCGCCGGCCTGTGTGCCTGCAGTTTTGGAAGAGGCCTTCTTCGCCGCTTGTCCCTGGATTCCAGGGGGTGCCCTCCCCTGACAGGGAAGCCGGCCCTCCATCTAGGGCGTCTACGGGCGCATGGCCCCGCCGCTGGGGCTGTGAGTGTGAGAGGAGGGTGCAGGCGTGCCCCGGGAGGATAATTTTGCGCTTCCATGAAGGGGAAGTGGGCCCCGAAACAAAAGGGGGAGGAAAATCCCATACCCCCCTGTGTGCAGTGGTGGCTCCAGCCCGGTGGGGGCTGAGGGTCCTCGAGCCCCTCACCAGTTCCCCCTAGCGGCTGCCCTAGGAAGTGCAACTGTACACAGCCAGAGTCGGGTGGGCGGGGTCAGGCTACGGCCAGGGACGGAGCCTGGAGCTCATAAGCGCTGCTGGGCCAGGTGCGGACTCTTTCCCTTTGAGTGGTTCTGGCTTGCATGAGGCTTATTTCCGCGCCGGCCTGTGTGCCTGCAATTTTGGAAGAGGCCCGGTCGCCGCTTGTCCCTAGCTTCCAGGGTGTGCCCTCCCTTGGCCGGGACCCCTAACTCCATCTAGGGCGTCTGTGGGCGCACGGCCCCGCAGCTGGGGCAGTGAGTGCGAGAGGAGGGTGCAGGGGTGCCCCGGGAGGAAGGTTTGGGCTTCTTCGATGCGGAAGAATGCTCCGTTCCCTGAAGGGGGAGGACAATCCGGTACCCCAATGGGGGCAGGTGTGGCCCCAGCCCGGTGGGGGCTGAGAGTCCCCGAACACCCTGAACAGCGCCCCCTACGGCGGCCCTAGGAAGTGCACCTGTGTGCAGCAAGATTCGGGTGGGCGGGATGAGGCTCCGGCCAGGGGCGGAGCCTGGAGCTCATCAGCTCTGCTGGGCCAGGTGCAGAATCTTCCCCTTTGAGTGGTGCTGGCTTGCCCGGGGCTTTTTTCCGCGCCGGCCTGTGTGCCAGCAGTTTTGTATTAGGCCGCGGTCCCCGTTAGTCCCTGGCTTCCAGGGGGTGCCCTCCCATGACCGGGAACCCGGCCCTCCGTCTAGGGAGTCTGCGGGCGCATGGCCCCGCCGCTGGGGCTTTGAGTGCGAGAGGAGGGTGCAGAAGTGCCCTGGGAGGAAAGTTTGGGCTTCCAAGAAGGGGAAGAGGGCCCCGTTCCGCATGGGGGCGTACAATCCCGTTCCCCTGGTGCACGGGTGGCCCCAGCCCGGTGGGGGCTTAGGGTCCTCGAACTCCTCACCAGCGCCCCCTAGTGGCGGCACTAGTCAGTGCACCTGTGCGCAGCAAGAGTCGGGTGGGCGGGGTCAGGCTCCGGCCAGGGGCGAAGTCTGGGGCTTATCAGCACTGCTGGGCCAGGTGCAGAGTGTTTCCATGTGTGGTGCTGGCTTGCCCTGGGCTTTTTTCCGAGCCGGGCTGTGTTACTGCATTTTTGAAAGAGGCCGCGGTCGGCGCTTGTCCCTGGATTCCAGGGGGTGCCCTCCCTGACCAGGTCCCCGGCCCTCCGTCTGGGGCGTCTGCGGGCGCTCGGCCCCGCAGCTGGGGCTGTGAGTGCTCTAGGAGGGGGCAGGCGTGCCCCTGGAGGAAAGTTGGGCTCGCGAAGGGGAAGAGGACCTCGTTCCCCAATGGGGGAGGAAAATCCCGTATGCCCATGTGTGCAGGGGTGGCCCCAGCCCGGTGGGTGCTGAGGGTCCTGGAACCCCCTCACCAGCGCCCCCTAGCGGCGGCCCAAGGAAGTGCACCTGTGCGCAGCCAGAGTCGGATGGGCGTGGTCAGTCTCTGGCCAGGGGCGGAGCCTGGAGCTCATCAGCGCTGCTGGGCCAGGTGCGGACTCTTCTTCTTTGAGTGGTGCTGTATTTCCCGGGGCTATTTTCCGCGCCAGGCTGTGTGACTGCAGTTTTGGAAGAGCCCTGTTCGCCGCTTGTCCCTGGATTCCAGGGGCTGCCCTCCCCTGACCGGGAACCTGACCCTCCATCTAGGGCGTCTGCGGGAGCGCGGCCCCGCCGCTGGGATGTGAGTGTGAGAGGAGGGTGCAGGCGTGCCCCGGGAGGAAAATTTTTGGCTTCCATGAAGGGTATGTGGGCCCCGTTCCCAAATGGGGGAGGCAAATCCAGTACCCCCATAGGTGCAGGGGTGGCTCCAGCCCGGTAGGGCTGATGGTACTAGAACCACCTCACCAGCGCCCCCTAGCGGCGGCCCTAGGAAGTGCACCTGTGCGCAGCCAGAGTCGGGTGGGCGGGGTCAGTCTCCGGCCAGGGTCGGAGCCTGGGCCTCATCAGGGCTGCTGGGCCAGGAGCGGACTCTTCCCCTTTGAGTGGTGGTGGCTTGCCCGGGGCTTTCTTCCGCGCCAGCCGGTGTGCCAGCAGTTTTGGAAGAGGCCACGGTCTCCGCTTTTCCCTGGCTTCTAGGTGGTGCCCTCCCCTGACCAGGACCCGGCCCTCTGTCTAGGGCGTCTGCGGGCTCATGGCCCCGCAACTGTCGCTGTGAGTACGATAGGAGGGTGTAGTCGTGCCCTGGGATGAAGGACTGGGATTTCGCGAAGGGGAAGAGGGCCCCGTTCCCCCATGGGGGAGGACAATCCCGTACCCCCATGGGTGCAGGGGTGGCCCCAGCCCGGTGGGGTTGAGGGACCCCGAACTCCCTCACAAGCGCCCCCTAGCGGCGGCCCTAGGAAGTGCACCTGTGCTCAGCCAGAGTTGGGTGGGCGGGGTCAGGCTACGGCCAGGGGCGAAGCCTGGGGCTCATCAGCGATGCTGGGCCAGGTGCGGACTCTTCCCCTTTGAGTGCTGCTGGCTTGCCCAGGGCTTTTTTCCGAGCCAGCATGTGTGCCTGCAGTTTTGGAAGAGGCCGCGGTCGCCGCTTGTCCCTGGCTTCCAGGAGGAGCCCTCCACTGACAGGGACCCCGGCCGTCCGTCTAGGGCGTCTGCGGGGGCACAGCCCCGCCGCTGGGACTGGAGTGCCAGAGGAGGGTGCAGGTGTGCCCCGGGAGGAAGGTTTGGACTTCCGCGAAGGGAAGAGGGTCCCATTCCCCCATGGGGGAGGACAATCCCGTACGCCATGGTGCAGGGGTGGCCCCAGCCCGGTGGGGGCTGAGGGTACCAGACCCCTCACCATCGCCCCCTAGCGGCGGTCTTAGGAAGTGCACCTGTGCGCAGCCAGAGTCGGGTGGGCGGGGTCAGGCTCCGGCAGGGGCGGAGCCCTGGGCTCATCAGTGCTGCTGGGCCAGGTGCAGACTCTTCCCCTTTGAGTGATACTGGCTTGCCCGGGGCTTTTTTCCACGCCGGACTGTGTACCTGCAATTTTGTAAGAGGCCGCGGTCGCAGCTTGTCCCTGGGTTCCAGGGGTTGCCCTCCCCTGACCGGGACCGGCCTTCCTCTAGGGCGTCTGCGGGCGCACGGCCCCGCCGCTGGGGCTGTGAGTGCAAGAGGAGGGTGCAGGCGTGCCCCAGGAGGAAGGTTTGGGCTTCCGCGAATGGGAAGGGGGCCCCGTTCCCACATGGGTGCAGGGCTGGCCCCTGCCCGGTGGGGGCTGAGGGGCCCGAACCTCCTTACCACCGCCCCCTAGCGGCGGCCCTAGGAAGTGCACCTGTTCGCAGCCAGAGTCTGGTGGGCAGGGTCAGGCTCCGGCCAGGGGCGGAGCCAGGGGCTCATCAGCGCTGCTGGACCAGGTGTGGACTCTTCCCCTTTGAGTGGTGCTGGCTTGCCTGGGGCTTTTTTCCGCTCCGGCGTGTGTGCCTGCAGTTTTGGAAGAGGCCGCGGTCGCCGCTTGTCCCTGGCTTCCAGGGGGTGCCCTCCCCTACCCGGGACACGGGACTTCCTCTAGGGCGTCTGCGGGCGCACGGCCCCGCCGCTGGGGCTGTGAGTGCGAGAGGAGTGTGTAGGAGTGCCACGGGAGGAAGGTTTTGGCTTCCGCGAAGGGGAATAGGGCCCCGTTCCCCCATGTGGGAGGACAATCCCGTACCCCCGTGGGTGCAGTTGTGACTCCAGCCCGTTGGTGCCTGAGGGTACCCGAACCCCCTCACCAGCGACCCCTAGCGGCGGCCCTAGGAAGTGCACCTGTGCGCAGCCAGATTAGGGTGGCGGGGTCAGGGTCTGGCCTGGGGCAGAGCCTGGGTCTCATAAGCGCTGCTGGACCAGGTGCGGACTCTTCCACTTTGAGTGGTGCTGGCTTGCCCGGGGCTTTCTTCCGCGCCGGCCTGTGGGCCTGCAGTTTTGGAAGAGGCCGCGGACGCCGCTTGTCCCTGGCTTCCAGGGGGTGCCCTCCCCTGACCGGGACGCTGGCCTTCCTCCTAGGGCGTCTGCGGAGCACGGCCACGCCGCTGGGGCTGTGAGAGCGAGAGGAGTGTGCAAGCGTGCACCGGGAGGAAAGTTTGGGCTTCCGCGAAGAGGAAGAGGGCCCCGTTCCCACATGGGGCAGGACAAACCCGTTCCCCCGTGGGTGCAGGGTTGGCCCCAGCCCGGTGGGGGCTGAGGCACCCCGAACCCCCTCACCAGCGCCCCCTAGCAGCGGCCCTAGGAAGTGCACTTGAGCGCAGCCAAAGTCGGGTGGGCGGGGTAAGGCTATGGCCAGGGGAGGATCCTGGGGCTCATCAGCGCTGCTGGGCCAGGTGTGGACTCTTCCCCTTTGAGTGGTGCTGTCTTGCCCGGGGCTTTCTTCCGCGCCGGCCTGTGTGCCTGCAGTTTTGGAAGAAGCCGCGGTCGCCGCTTGTCCCTGGCTTCCAGGGGGTGCCCTTCCCTGACCGGGACCCGGGCCTGCGTCTAGGGCGTCTTCGGGCGCACGTCCCCGCCGCTGGGGCAGTGAGTGCGAGAGGAGGGTGCAGGCGTGCCCCGGGAGGAAGGTTTGGGCTTCTGCGAAGGGGAAGAGGGCCCCGTTACACCATGAGGGAGGACAACCCCGTACCCCCATGGGTGCAGGGGTGGTCCCCGCCCGGTGGGGGCTGAGGGTCCCAGATCCCCCTCACCAACGCCCCCTAGCGGCTGCCCTAGGAAGTGCAACTGTGCCCAGCCAGATTCGGGTGGGCGGGATCAGGCTCCGGCCAGGGGCAGAACGTGGGGCTCATCATGCTGCTGGGCCAGGTGCGGACTCTTCCCCTTTGAGTGGTGCAGATTGCCCGGGGCTATTTTTCGCGCTGGCCTTTGGGCCTGCAGTTTTGGAAGAGGCCGCGGTCGCTGCTTGTCCCTGGCTGCCAGGTATTGCCCTTCCTTGACCGCGACACCGGCTCTCCATCTAGGGCGTCTGCGGGCGCTCGTCCCCGCCGCTGGGGCAGTGAGTGCGAGAGGAGGGGGCAGGCGTGCCCCGGGAGGAAGTTATGGGCTTCCGCGATGGGGAAGAGGGCCCCGTACCCCCATGTAGGAGGAAAATCCCGTACCCCCATGGGGAAGGGGTGGCCCCAGCCCGGTGGGGGCTGAGTTTCCCCGAACCCACTCAGCAGCGCCCTCTATCCTCGGCCCTAGGAAGTGCATCTGTGCGCAGCCAGAGTCGGGTGGGCGGGGTAAGGCTCTGGCCAGGGGCGGAGCCTGGGGCTCATCAGCGCTGCTGGGTCAGATGCGGACTCTTCCCCTTTGAGTGGCGCTGGCTTGGTCGGGTCTTTTTTCTGCATCGGACGGTGTGCCTGTAGTTTTAAAAGAGGCCGCGGTCGCCGCTTCTCCCTGGCTTACAGGGGGTGCCCTCCGCTGACCGGGAACCCGACCCTCCGTCTAGGGCGTCTGCAAGCGCACGGCGCCGGCGCGGGGCTATGAGTGCGAGAGGAGGGTGTAGGGGTGCCCTGGGATGAATGTTACGGCTTCCGCGAAGGGGAGGAGGGCCCCGTTCCCCCATGGGGGAGGACAATCCCGTACCCCAATTGTACAAGGGTGGCCCCATCCCGGTGGGGTCTGAGGTTCCCCGAACCCCGTCAACAGCGCCCCCTAGCGGCGGCCCTAGGAAGTGCACCTGTGCGCAGCCAGAGTCCGGTGGGCGGGGTAAGTCTCTGGCCAGTGGTGGAGCCTGGGGCTCATCAGCGCTGCTGGGCCAGGTGCGGTCTCTTCCCCTTTGAGTGGTGCTGGCTTGCCCGGGGCTTTTTTCCGCGCCGGCCTGTGTGCCTGCAGTTATAAAACAGGCTGCGTTCGCCGCTTGTCCCTGACTTACAGGCGGTGCCCTCCCCTGACAGGGACCCCGGCCCTCCGTCTAGGGCTTCTGCGGACTCACGGCCCCGCCGCTGGGGCTGTGAGTGCGAGAGGATTGTGCTGGCGTTCCTCGGGAGGAAGGTTTAATGTTCCCCCGAGGGAAAGAGTGCCCGTTTCCCCCATGGGGGAAGAAAGTTCCGTTCTCCCATGTGTGCAGAGGTCCCCCTAGCCCCGAAGGGGCTGAGGGTCCCGAACCCCTTCACCAGCGCCCCCTAGCGGCTACCCTAGGAAGTGCACCTGTGTGCAGCCAGAGTCGGGTGGGCGGGGTCTGGCTCCTGTCAGGTAGGGAGCCTGGGGCTCATCAGCACTGCTGGGCCAGGTGCGGACTCTTCCCATTTTAGTGGTGCTGGCTTGCCCAGGGCTTTCCGCGCTGGCCTGTGTGCCTGCAGGTTTGGAAGAGGCCACGGTCGCCGCTTGTCCCTGGCTTACAGGGGTTGCCCTCCCCTGACAGGGACCCCGGCCCTCCGTCTAGGGCGTCTGGGGCACACGGCACCGCCGCTGGGGCTGAGAGTGCAAGAGGAGTGTGCAGGCGTGTCCCAGGAGGAAGGTTTGTTCTTCCGCGAAGGGGAAGAGGGCCTCTTTCCCCTATGGGCGAGGACAATCCCGTACCCCCATGGGAGCAGGGCTGGCCCCAGCCCCGTGGGGGCTGAGGGTCCCCGAAACCCCTCACCAGCGCACCCTAGCTGCGGCCCTAGGAAGTGCACCTGTGCGCAGCCAGAGTCGGTGGGCGGGGTCAGACTCTGGCCAGGGGCGGAGCATGGGGCTCATCAGCGCTGCTGATCCAGGTGCCAACACTCCCCCATTGAGTGGTGCTGGCTTGCCCGTGGCTGTCCGCGCCAGCCTGTGTGCCTGCAGTTTTGGAATAGGCCGAGGTCGCCGCTTGTCCCTGGCTTATAGGGGATGCACTCCCCTTACCGGGACCCCGGCCCTCCGTCTAGGGCGTCTGCAGGCGCACGGCCCTGCTGTTGGGGCTGTGAGTGCGAGAGGAGGGTGCAGGTGTTTCCGGGGAGGAAGGTTTGGGTTTCCGCAAAGGGGAAGAGGGCCCCGTTCCCCCATGGGTGAGGATAATCCTGTACCGCCATGGGTGCAGGTTTGGCCCCAGCCCGGTGGTGGATGAGGGTCCCCAAACCTCCTAACCAGCGCCCCATAGCGGCGGCCCTAGGAAGTGTACCTGTGTGCAGCCAGAGTCGGGTGGGCGGGGTCAGGCTCTGGCCAAGGGCGGAGTCTGGGGCTCATCAGTGCTGCTGGGCCAGGTGCGGACTCTTCACATTTGAGTGATGCTGGCTTTCCCGGGGCTTTCCGCGCCGGCCTGTGTGCCTGCAGTTTTAAAAGAGGCCGCGTTCGCCGCTTGTCCCTGGCTTACAGGCGGTGCCCTCCCCTGACAGGGACCCCGGCCCTCCGACTAGGGCGTCTGCGGGTGCACGACCCCGCTGCTGGGTGCCGCGGACCAGCCCAGCAGCGGCGGGAGATTGAGACAATCTCAGGGTTGAGTGAGAATGAGCAGAATGTGGTCGAAGGAATTAGGGTGAGGGACGAAAGAAATGACACACAGACACACTCAAGGGAGAGTGAAAATCTGAGTGCACTTTATTGGAATTCACCTTCTCTTTTTATACATTTCTAAAGTCATTACCTCAATATGTTTTTCACGGTATGTGGTTAATCATACGTCAGATTTATCGTAAATGCAGTGGAACATGAATAAAATAACATATTGTCTATTATTTATCAAGGAATCAAGAACTCATCGTAACACCCCCAGTGGAGGCTTTCTTTAACATTATGATTTCTTACTATGATTACACATTTTTGTCATATCTTTAACATCATATTTTTATTCTTTCTAGTACTATTTATTATTCCTATAGTTCTACTTGGTTACATATATGCTAGAAGTCATAGAACCAGGTTATCTCACCATAACTGAAATTCTACAGCATGAGACCTAGACTATTAATGATTAACACCATGCCTTGGTTGTGTCTCAACATTTCCCAGACTTGTCTTCCATCAGTAATTTTCCATAGTTAAAAGGTGGGAACCATTAAAATCCCCTTGGGGACTGCGCCTGTCTTAAGTCGTCAGAAATCTTTTCTGATCTTACCCGTCATTGACTGTCCAGTCCAGCACACAGGGGAAGAGGGACTTATGTACTTTCATAGTACAGCCACTCTTATATTAACGATATATTGTGACAATGATAACTTTGCTCTCTGGGGGAGCAGGAGCCGCCACAGTTCCCCCTTTATTTTTAAATTTAAGCTGCATTTGATGTACATCACGTCGTAGAGTTCCAATATATCTACTGAGTATCTTCAAGAAGGTAGGGACCATGAGACAACAAACCAAGACAATGAGCATGATTACACCCAATGAAATAAGAAAGTGTAACCAATTAGAGGGTGCAAAATAACGTAAGGACTCAGAAAACGTAGATGCAAAATCTGACAAAGCCTGTTCGGACAAATGAGCTTGACTCATTGCTGAGATTTCAGCCTGGAGAGAAGACAAATCATGACTGGTGTCACTTTCACGCCATATCCCAAGCAAATGATTTTTAACCAAGGCCCAATCAAGTGAGGAATTATAAAGTTTGGTCATAACACAAATAAACCTGAATTGAGCATGGCACCGAGTAGACAGAAGTCGTTTAATTTGCTGGACTTCTTCACCAAGTGCCAACACTGTCTCCTCCAAAGCATTCAGTTTGTGTTCTAGCTTTTGATCAATGTCATGTTGCAGAGCTAAAGCCGAAGTAACATTTTTTGTGAGATCATTAACAAAATGAGCAGTATGCGTTTCCTGAACCACGGCAACAGACGACACTGTAAGAGAAGTCACAATGGCAATTAAGGCAGCAATACCTAAAATAAGCGTAGCAACAAAAAGTTTAGAACGAATTAAGGTATTGACTTCCTGAATAACTTGTAAAGCAATATTGTCAATTCCTGGGGTATCTTGTAAATCAACAGGTAATATAACATAAGAAGGTCTTTTTAACATTACCATAGTAGAAAAATTATGAACAATATTAGGAGTTAGGCAATTAGACAACACGCATTTAGAACAGGTGACACAATAGGAATTCCCGTGGCGGGAAATGTTCATTGTGTTGGCAGATCCAAAAAACAATGTATATGGGTATCCAATGCAGGCACAAAGATAGAAATTCCATATGGTGTAGATATCTTGTCTGGTGCTAAAACTTTTGATAGTATTCAGAGTAGCAAAAAGACGAAAAAGTTCAAGTAAGCACGAGTCCCATTGGAAGTGTTGAAGGAGTAGGTGATCTGTGACTTTTCAAGTTTCAGTCAGTGAAGAGGAGGAACCAAGGTGTTGGTTTAATTTAGCAGGGACCAGATGGGTGAATTAGCATTATTAAACAAGTAGTAGACAAATTAATAAAAAGAAACAAAAATTTAGAGCTTTGTACCTATTTTACATACCGGTGACTTAATAGGAAAGACAAAAGTACCTTTTATACCAGACTTTTGAAATAAACACATTTAAACAAAGTAAATTATTAATACTTAACATAACTTTAAGGCATATATGCTTTAAATTATAGCATAAAATTTGAATTACTTTTTGTTTACCAAGAATGAGTGTAATTATAAGATTTGTTTTTATGAAAATTTATATACGTGCCATTTATAATTAATCTACCAGAGAGAAAAAACAAAACAAAATAAAACAACACTAAACAAAACAAAACAAAACACAAAGACAGACAAACAGATACAGAGATCTCTTGATATATATTTAAAATTTTGGCCATATGTTTATATTTTAAGAGATAGTTATTTTATTAATTTTTGTGATGCCACTGAGGTTTTTTAATGAGTTAAAAGCAAAAAACTGTGCAGAGAATTTTAATTATTACCAAAGACCTTGGGCTCAAGACCACAACAGTCAGGCAGTTTTACTAACTTCTTTAGATAAGAGAATATTTCTTTTAGTTTATATTTTTAAGAAGTGTATTTTTGGCTTTAGGTTGTCAATGTTTTGTAATACTGAGAGCAAATATTTATTAAAACAAAAGGAACACTGTTATTTTGATAACAGGAGATGAGAGAAACTTTTATAGTTTCCCTGTTTTTAGGCTTTTATTAAAATTTGATGTTTGAATTTAGATCAAATATGTTTGTATTATTATTTAATTTTTTGAGAGCTTAATTAATTTTAACAAGAAATTTAACCTTTTACAGGTCCACTAAGTAAATCTAAAAACTTTTATTCAACCAATAAGCATTTTGTATAGCTTGTTAGCAAATTCAAAGTAACTCAGCAGTTTTTTTCCTTAGACAATTTAGACTTTAAAATTCAGAAAAAACATAGGGAAATAAAACTTTTTTCCTAGAATGAACCAAAACAGTTTTGTCCCCCACAGTAGGAAGGCAGTAGAGACTTGCCAGTGATCCCAACACTGGAGAAAATGTCTAGGCGGCTGTTTGTTGAGACCAGGGGCAGCCCCCACCCATCCGTTGCAGTGGGTTTATAATATTATTATAAAAAACTTTAGTTATATTATATAGTTATATTTAACCATTTTTATTACCTTAGCAATAGTAAGTGAACTTTACATACTATTATTTAGAAATATTTTATTTATTTATTTTAAAAGAATAAATGGCCTAACCACATACTTAGAATCAGAAAACAAAGTTAAAGGCTGAGCAAAATGCTCAAGTGTCATAATGACTGTAATTATTTCAGCCTGCTGAGCAGAGACATTTTTAGAGACTTTTTGTAAAGGTTCATTTCCAAGACTATAAACTGCAGACTCCCGACGGAGAACCATCAGTGAAAATGACCTTTGTATTGGGTACAGGTTCAGAATTAATAATTTTTGGAAAAATAAGTTTAGTTTTTTCTGCAACTTTCAATAATGGATGTTGAGGCAAATGAAATTTAATTTGTCCTGTAAAATTTTGCACTGCAACTCCCCAACCATTATCATTTTGAAGTAAAAATTGAAATTGAACTCTATTATAAGGAATTACAATATTAGCAGGATCATGTCCAAATAGTTCACAAGATCTGGTGATGCCTTTCATGTTTAAAAATGCACACATAGGGCCTCCCTGGTGGCGCAGCGGTTGAGCGCTGGGTTGGAAGGCAGCCCGCGGCCTCTGCGGCGCCGGTTTGATCCCCGGCTGCTCCCCGGCCACCAGAGGAGGGTGCCACATGGCGCGCGAACCTCTCCTGCCGCCCGCTGCTCCCCTCAGCAGTGTACTTCGGTCCTTCTGCCTGCCCTGCTCCCCGCTCTGGTTCTGGTGAATTCTCTCACCCTCCCGCGCTTCTGACTGTACCCAGTGCATGTATAAACAAACAAACAAAACAAAACAAATAAATAAATAAATAAATAAAAAACATGCCTCTATTAAAAAAAATTATAAAAAAAAATAAATAAAAATGCACACATAGATGGATAAGCTGTCAGCACACGTGTTTGTGCATGGGAGAGATGCAACCATTCCAAAATGCCCTCCTGCCATAAGCAGGCTGTAGGAGTATAGGCAGTTTGCATAATCAACAAATCCCACGTTTTAGAGTAATGAATTTGAGTAACTCTGGCTTCTGAAATTTTTTGTTCAACTAAACAAAGGCTTTGTAATGCCTCCGGAGTCAAGGCACGAGGAGATCTAGGATTCAAATCGCCTTGTAGAATTGCAAAAAGTGGATGTAAATCTCCGGTAGTAATTTTCAAATAAGGCCTGACCCAATTGATATTACCTAGTAACTTTTGGAAGTCATTTAGGGTTTGCAATTTATCAACACGAATTTGTAAATTTTGAGTCATAATGTGATCATCATAAATGATTTTTCCTAAATAATTTAAAGGTCGGTCCTTTTGAATTTTATCTGGTGCTACTACCAGACCATAAGCTGTCAATTGTTCTATCAAATGGGTCAAAATTGAATATGCAACATCCTTTGAAGGATGACTTAAAAGAATATCATCCATATAATGGATAATATATGCCTCTGGAAATTTAATTCTAGTAACCTGCAAGGCCTGATCAACAAATTTTTGACACAATGTATGAGAATTTTTCATTCCTTGGGGCAAAACTTTCCACTGATATCTTTGCCATGGTTGTTGAAAGTTACTAGATGGAATACTAAAAGCAAATTTTTGACAATCATCAGGATGAAATTTTATTGTAAAGAAGCAGTCCTGTAAATCAATAATAATAACATAATTGTCTTTTGGAACTGCTACAGGAGAAGGCAACGCTGGCTGTAGGGCACCCATATCCTGCATAGTAGCATTTACTGCTCTCAAATCTTGCAAGAGTCGCCACTTGCCAGATTTTTTCTTAATACAAAAAACAGAAGTATTCCATGGACTTGTAGAAGGCTCTAAATGTCCCTTAAGTAATTGTTCCTGTACTATAGTTTGGATGGCCTGGATCTTTTCTGCTGTCAGGGGCCATTGATCGATCCAGTCAGGAGTTTCATCTTTCCAACTGATTTTATCAGCATATTTTTGAGTTTCAATGGCCCCTATGAAAAAGCCTGTTCATCAATCACATCTGGAGTAACTAGAGACAATTGCAGAGATTCCATGATGTCACGTCCCCATAAGGAGAAGGGCAATGCAGGAATCACATAAGGTTGAAACAAACCTTTCTGAGCTCCTAATTGCCAGGATAACATTTGTGAATTTTGAGCCACATTATTGGCCATACCCAATCCAATTAACGTGGAGGAGGAATTTAAAACTGGCCACGCAGCAGGCCAGTCCTTCCCTGCTATACATGATCTGTCTGCTCCTGTATCTAGCAATCCCATGATTGGATGTCCATTAACAATTAATTTTTTCAATGGCCGTTCTTTTGTAATGCTCTGGGTCCATGCAATTACATCCGTGGATCCAAAGCCATCATCACCTCTTTTTTCTTTTAAAATTGGATTAGGCAATTTAACATAAGACAGCACAAGAATTTGTGCAATACGTTGATCTTTGTGAATTGGTATTGTTTCTTTCAAAGGTCGAACCATGACTTTAACTTTTCCTTCAAAACTTGAGTCAATGATTCCAGGTAGAACTTCAAAATTCATTTTATAATTTGAACTACGGCCAATTATAAGTCCGACAGTTCCTTATGGAAGCGGTCCCTTTAAGTAAGTGTCAACTAAATGAACTCCATCCGTGGCTGACATGATAACATCAGCCATGGCTGCAAGATCTAATCCTGCACTTCCAGGAGTGGCTCTTGGCAAATCATGTACGGCTACATTCGTAGCAGGTGCAGGTGTTTCTTCAGAGCTTATTTGCGCCGGAGTATACCCTCCTTCATTTATGGGGCTGAGGGCTCGCCCCTCAGAGAGTTTTTTTTTTTTTTTGGATTCTCTTCTATATGTTTTAATTTATGTCCATCCTTATGCCACTTACTGTTCCTGGAGGAGGGGCGTGCAGCCTCTTTGATTTAGAGCATTTACATTGTTTTTTCTTGTTAAAATAATTTGGAGCCATAAGAGTATTCTGTGGCACGGGGTTTTGTTTTGGTTCTGTTGTCCTACAAAGATCAGCAAATGCTTCTTCAAAGTCACTATCATCCTCATCACCCATAACTTCTGCATAATCAGGATCTCCAGGGTGACAATCTACAAGTTTTCCTTCTGCAATAGGTGCAGTAGGAAACACAGCACCCGAATATGTTTTAGATTTATTGGCAAAAGGAACAGCTTCCTGATCACTACTTTCTTCTGAGATTTCTCCTTTCCATAGATCTGCTTCCGTAGAACCAACTAATAAATCTCTAATTTGTATCCAAAAAGGAAAAGCTTGAACGGGCACCTGTGCAGGGCCCTTTTGGTTTATAAAATCTCCTGATTTTCTTTCCTACACGTTTCCAATTTGTCAAAGACAAGCTGCCTTCTTCCGGAAACCACGGACAAATCTTCAATATAAAATCATAAAATTCATTAAGGGATTTATTACTAATTGTCATCCCTCGGCTTTTTAACATGTGACTTAATACCGAGAGGAAAAGTCCTCTATCTCTAGAATAAGTATGTCCCATAATATAAGATTACTCGTCTTCTTTAACTGGTCAGCCTTTACCAGCGAGCCCGCGGCCCCCCGACGAGAATCCCTATCCTTCGATTAAAGTTTTTGTGAAAATAAAAGAGGAGAGATAGCTTACCTAGAGCTCGTTCTTCAAAACACGTCTTCTTCTTAAAGGAAATTCCTAGAGAGGTTTTTCGCTTAAAAAAGCGAAACTAAAAACACCCAGCGATGGTCGCCTGACCGTACTCCTCGCGGAGTATTAGAAAGCCTTGGTATAGGGGTGACCGTACAAGCCCCAGTCTTGAACTCCACAAGGAGACCCCACAAACCTTACGGCTTTCGCGGAACTGCAGGTACGAGCCCACACAGGCTCCGCGGCTCAAAAGAGCCTTGGAACTCAAACACAATTACTCACACAAACATACACACAGTCTCACAAAGCAGAGAAAGTCGATTCTTCCAGCTTCACTGAGCCCCACTGTTTGGGACTCGAGCCCCACGTTGGGCGCCACCTGCCGCGGCGGTGGGAGATTGAGACAATCTCAGGGGTTGAGTGAGAACGAGCAGAAGGTTGGCAAAGGAATTAGGGCGAGGGACAAACGAAATGACACACAGACACACTCAAGGGAGAGTGAAAATCTGAGTGCACTTTATTGGAATCAGCCTTCTCTTTTTATACATTTCTAAAGTCATTACCTCAATATGTTTTTCACGGTATGTGGTTAATCATACGTGAGATTTATCGTAAATGCAGTGGAACATGAATAACATAACATATTGTCTATTATTTATCAAGGAATCAAGAACTCATCGTAACACCCCCAGTGGAGGCTTTCTTTAACATTATGATTTCTTACTATGATTATACATTTTTGTCATATCTTTAACATCATATTTTTATTCTTTCTAGTACTATTTATTATTCCTATAGTTCTACTTGGTTACATATATGCTAGAAGTCATAGAACCAGGTTCTGTCACCATAACTGAAATTCTTCAGCACGAGACCTAGACTATTAATGATTAACACCATGCCTTGGTTGTGTCTCAACATTTCCCAGACTTGTCTTCCATCAGTAATTTTCCATAGTTAAAAGGTGGGAACCATTAAAATCCCCTTGGGGACTGCGCCTGTCTTAGGTCGTCAGAAATCTTTTCTGATCTTACCCGTCATTGACTGTCCAGTCCAGCACACAGGGGAAGAGGGACTTATGTACTTTCATAGTACAGCCACTCTTATAGTAACGATGAATTGTGGAAATGATAACTTTGCTCGCTGGGGGAGCAGGAGCCGCCACAGGAGGGGCTGTGATTGCGAGAGGAGGGTGCAGGCGTGTCCCGGGAGGAAGGTTTGGGCTTCCGAGAAGGGGAGGATGGCCCCGTTCCCCCATGGGGGAGGACAATCCCGTACCCCATGGATGCATGTGTGGCCCCAGCCCGGTGGGGGCTGAGGGTCCCCGATCCCCCTCACCAGCGCCCCTAGCGTCGGCCTTAGGAAGTGCACCTGTGCGCAGCCAGAGTCGGGTGGGCGTGGTCAGGCTCCGGCCAGGGGCGGAGCCTGGGGCTCATCAGCGATGCTGGGCAAGGTGCGGACTCTTCCCCTTTGAGTGGTGCTGGCTAGTACGGGGCTTTTTTCCAAGTCGGCCGGTGTGCCTACAGTTTTGGAAGAGGCCGCGGTCGCCGCAAGTTCCTGGCTTCCAAGGGGTGCCCTCCCCTGACCGGGACCCCAGCCCTCCGTCTAGGGCGTGCGGGCGCACTGCCCGCCGCTGGGGCTGTGAGTGCGAGAGGAGGGTACAGGCGTGCCCCAGGAGGAATGTTTGGACTTCCACAAAGGAGAAGAGGGCCCCGTTCCCCGATGGGGGAGGACAATCCCAACCCCCATGGCTGCAGTGTTGACCCCAGCCCGGTGGGGGCTGAGGGTCCCCGAACCCTCTCAACAGCGCCCTCTTGCGGCGGCCCTAGGAAGTGCACCTGTGAGCAGCCAGAGTCGGGTGGGCGGGGTCAGGCTCTGGACAGGGGTGGAGACTGGGGCTCATCAAAAGCTTCTGGGCCATGTGCAGACTCTTCCCCTTTGAGTGGTGCTGGCTTGCCCGGGGCTTTTTTCCGCGCCAGCCTGTGTGACTGCAGTTTCGGAAGAGGCCGCGATGGCCGCTTGTCCCTGGTTTCCAGGGGGTGCCCTCCCCTGACCGGGACCCCGGCCCTCCGTCTAGGGAGTCTGCGGGTGCACGGCCCCGCCACTGGGGTTTTGACTGCCAGAGGAGGGTACAGGCGTTCCCCGGGAGGAAGGTTTGGGCTTCTGCGAAGGGGAAGAGTGCCCCGTGCCCTATGGTGGAGGAAAATCCCGTACCCCCATGGGTGCAGGGCTGGCCCCAGCCCGGTGGCGGCTGAGGGACCCCGAACCCCCTCACAGCGACCCCTAGCGGCGGCCCTAGAAAGTGCACCTGTGCGCAGCCAGAGTCGGGTGGGCGGGGTCAGGCTATGGCCATGGGCGGAGCCTGGGGCTCATCAGCGCTGCTGTCCAGGTGCGGATTCTTTCCCTTTCAGTGTTGCTGGCTTTCCCGGAGCTTTTTCCGCACCGGCCTGTGTGCCTGCAGTTTTGGAAGAGGCCGCGATCGCCGCTTGTCCATGGCTTCCAGGGGGTGCCCTCCCCTGACCGGAACCCCGGCCCTCCGTCTAGTGCGTAGGTGGGTGCACGGCCCCGGTGCTGGGGTGTGAGTGCGAGAGGCGGGTGTAGGCGTGCAATGGGAGGAAGTTTTGGCTTCTGCGAAGGGGAATAGGGCCCTATCCCCCATCGGGGAGGACATTCTCGTACCCCGGTGGCTGCAGGGGTGGCCCCAGCCCGGTGGGGGCTGAGGGTCAACGAACACCCTCACCAGCGCTCCCTAGCGGCGGCCCTGGGAAGTGCACCTGTGCGCAGCCTGAATCGGGTGGGCGGGGTCAGTCTCCGGCCAGGTGCGAAACCTGGGGCTCATCAGCACTGCTGGGCAAGGTACGGACACTTCCCCTTTGAGTGGTGCTGGCTTGCCCTGGGCTATTTATCGCGCCGGCCTGTGTGCCTGCAGTTTTGGAAGCGGCCACGGTCGCCGCTTGTCCCTGGCTTCCAAGGGGTGCCCTCTCCTCACTGGGAACCCGGCCCTCCGACGAGGGCATCTGCGGGGGCACGGCCCCGCCGCTGGGGCTGTGAGTGCGAGAGGAGGTTGCTGGCGTGCCTGGGAGAAAGGTATGGTCTTACCCCGAGGGGAAGAGGGCCCCGTTCACGCATGGGAGAAGAAAGTTCCATTCCCCCATGGGTGCAGTGGTGCCCCTAGCCCCGAGGGGCGTGAGGGTCCCCGAATCGCCTCACTAGCGAGCCCTAGCGGCTGCCCTTGGAAGTGAACCTGTGCGCAGCCATAGTCAGGTGGTCGGGGTCAGGCTCGGCCAGGGGCAGAGCCTGGGGCTCATCAACGCTGCTGGGCCAGTTAGGGACTCTTCCCCTTGGAGTGGTGCTGGCTTGCCCGCGGCTTTTTTCCGCCTCGGCCTGAGTGCCTGCAGTTTTGGAAGAGGACCCGGTCGCCGCTTGTACCTGGCCCCGTTCCCCCATGGGGGAGGACAATCCCGACCCCCTTGGGTGCAGGGTTGGTCCAGCCCCAGAGGGGGCTGAGTGTCCCCGAACACCCTCACCAGCGCCTCCTAGCGGCGGCCACAAGAATTGCACCTGTGCGCAGCCAGAGTCGGGTGGGCGGGGTCAGGCTCCTGCCATGGTCGGAGCCTGGAACTCATGAGCACTGAAGGGCCAGTTGCGGACTCTTCCCCTTTGAGTGGTGCTTGCTTTCCCGGGGCTTTTTTCCGCGCCGGCCTGTATGCCCGCACTTTTGGAAGAGGCCACGGTCGCCACTTGTCCCTGGCTTCCAGCGGCTGCCCTCCCCTGACCGCAAACCCGGCCCTCCGTCTAGGGCGTCTGCAGGCGCACGGCCCGGCCGCTGGGGCTGTGAATGCGAGAGGAGTGTGCAGGCGTGCCCCGGGAGGAATGTTTGGGCTTCCGCGTAGGGGAAGAGGGCCCCGTTCCCCGATGGGGGTGGACAATCCCGTACCCCCATTGGTGCACGGGAGGCCCCAGCCCGGTGGGGCTGAGGTTCCCCGAAACCCTCAAAAGCGCCCCTTAGCGGCGGCCCTACGAAGTGCACCTGTTCGCAGCCACAGTCGGGTGGGCGGGGTCAGGCTCCGAGCAGGGGCGGAGCCTGGGACTCATCAGCGCTGCTGGGCCAGGTGTGGACTCTTCCCCTTTGAGTGGTACTGGCTTGCCCGGGGCTTTTTTCCGCGCCGGCCTGTGTGCCTGCAGTTTTGGAAGAGGCCGCGGTCGCCGCTTGTCCCTGGCTTCCAGGGGGTGCGCTTCCCTGACCGGGACCACGGCCCTCCGTCTAGGGCCTCTGCGGGCGCACGGCCCGGTGCAGGGGCTGAGTGCGAGAGGAGTGTGCAGGCGTGCCCCGGGAGGAAGGTTTGTACTTCCGCGAAGGGGAAGAGGGACCCGATCCCCCATGGGGTAGGACATTGCCGTAACCCGTGGGTGCAGGTTTGGCCCCAGCCCGGTGGAGACTGAGGGGACCCGAACCCCCTCACCAGAGTCCCCTAGCGGCAACCCTAGGAAGTGCACCTTTGAGCAGCCAGAGTCGGGTGGGCGGTGTCAGTCTCCGGCCTGGGAGGGAGCCAGGGGCTCAATAGCACTGCTGGTTCAGGTGCGGACTTTTCCCCTTTGAGTGGAGTTGGCTTGCCCGGGGCTTTTTTCCGAGCCGGTCTGTGTGCCTGCTGTTTTAGAAGAGGCCGCGGTCGCAGCTTGTCCCTGGCTTCCAGGGGTGCCCTCCCCTGACCGGGACCCCGGCCCTCCAACTAGGGCGTTTGCGTGTGCTCGGCCACGACGCTGGGGCTGTGAGTGCGAGAGGAGGGTGCAGGCGTGCCCAAGGATGATGGTTTGGCTTCCGCGAATGGGAAGAGGGCCCCGTTCCCCCATGGGGGAGGACAGTCCCGTACACCCATGGTGCAGGTGTGGCACCAACACGGTGGGGGCTGAGGGTCGCCGAATCCCCTCACCAGCGACCCCTAGCGGCGGCCATAGTAAGTGCACATGTGCGCAGCCAGAGTCGGGTGGGCGGGTTCAGGTTCCGGCCAGGGGTGGAGCCTGGGGCTCATCAAGCGCTGGTGGCCCAGGTGCGGACTCTTCCCCTTTGAGTGGTGCTGGCTTACCCGGGATTTTTTTCCGCCCTGGCATGTGTGCCTGCAGCTTGGAAGAGGCCGTGGTAGCCGCTTGTCCCTGGATTCCAGGGGGTGTCCTCCCCTGACCGGGACCCCGGACCAACGTCTAGGGGGTCTCTGGTGCACGGCCCCGCCGCTTGGGCTGTGAGTGCGAGAGGAGGGTGCAGGAGTGCCCCGGGAGGAAGATGGGGGTTTCCGCGAAGTGGAAGAGGGCCCCGTTCCCTTATGGGGAGGACATTCCCGTACCACCGTGGGTGCAAGGGTGGCCCCAGCCCGTTGGGGGCTGAGTGTCCCGGAACCCCTTCACCAGCGCCCCCTAGCCGAGGCCCTAGGAAGTGCACCTGTGCGCAGCCCGATTCGGGTGGGTGGGTCAGTCTCCGGCCAGGGGCGGAGCCTGGGGCTCATCAGCGCTGCTGGCCAGGTGCGGACTCTTCCCCTTTGAGTGGTGCTGGCTTGCCCGGGGCTTGTTTCTGCGCCGTCCTGTGTGCCTGTTGTTTTGGAAGAGGCCGCGGTTGCCACTTGCCCCTGGCTTACAGGGGGTGCCCTACATGACCGGGACCCCGGCCCTCCCTCTAGGGCCTCTGCGGGCGCACGGCCCCGCCTCTGGGGTTGTGAGTGCGAGGGGAGTGTACAGGCGTGCCAGAGGAGGAAGGTTTGGGCTTCCGCGAAGGGGAAGAGTGACCTGATGCCACAGGGGGGAGGACATTCCCGTACCGCCTTGTGTGCAGGGGTGGCCCCAGCCCGGTGGGGGCTGAGGGTCCCAGAACCCCTCACCAGCGCCCCCTAGCGGCGGCCCTAGGAAGTGCACCTGTGCGCAGCCAGATTCGGGTGGGTGGGTTAGTATCCAGCCAGGGGCGGAGCCTAGGGCTCATCAGCGCTGCTGGCCAGGTGCGGACTATTCCCCATTGAGTGGTGCTGGCTTGCCCGGGGCTTTTTTCCTCGCCGGCCTGTGTGCCTGCACTTTTGGAATAGCCCGCAGTCGTCGCTTGTCCCTGGCTTCTAGGTGGTGCCCTCCACTGACATGGACCCAGGCCTTCAGTCCATGGTGTCTGCGGGGTCACGGCCCCGCCTCTGGGGTTGTGAGTGCGAGGGGAGGGTGCAGGCGTGCCAGGGGAGGAAGGTTTGAGCTTCTGCGAAGGTGAAGAGTGCCCCGAAGCCACAGGGGGGAGGACATTCCCGTACGCCCTTGTGTGCAGGGGTGGCCCCAGCCCGGTAGGGGCTGAGGGTCCCAGAACCCACTCACCAGCGCCCCCTAGCGGCGGCCCTAGGAAGTGCACCTGTGCTCAGCCAGAGTAGGGGGGCGGGTTCAGGCTCCGGCCAGGTGCGGAGCCTGGGGCTCATCAGCGCTGCTGGGCCAGGTGCGGACTATTCCCCATTGAGTGGTGCTGGCTTGCCCGGGGCTTTTTTCCTCGCCGGCCTGTGTGCCTGCAGTTTTGGAATAGGCCGCGGTCGTCGCTTGTCCCTGGTTTCTAGGTGGTGCCCTCCACTGACATGGACCCAGGCCTTCAGTCCAGGGCGTCTGCGGGGGCACGGCCCCACCGCTGGTGTTCTGAGTGCGAGAGGAGTGTGCAGGCGTGCCCCGGGATGTAGGTTTGGGCTTTCGCAAAGGGGAATAGGGCCCCGTTACCCCATGGGGTAGGACAATCCCATACCCCCAAGGGAGTAGAGGTGGCCCAAGCCCGGTTGGGGCTGAGGGTCCCCGAAACCCCTCACCAGCGCTCCCTAGCGGTGGCCCTAGGAAGTGCACCTGTGCTCAGCCAGAGTCGGGGGGCGGGGTCAGGCTCCGGCCAGGGGCGGAGCCTGGGGCTCATCAGCCCTGCTGGGCCAGGTGCGGACTCTTCCCCTTTGAGTGGTGCTGGCTTGCCAGGGGCTTTTATCCACGCCGTCCTTTGTGCCTGTTGTTTTGGAAGAGGCCGCGGTCGCCGCTTGCCCCTGGCTAACAGGGGGTGCCTACCCTGACCGGGACCCCGGCCCTCCCTCTAGGGCCTCTGCGAGCGCAGGGCTACGCCTCTGGGGTTGTGAGTGCGAGGGGAGTGTGCAGGCATGCCAGTGGAGGAAGGCTTGGGCTTCTGCGAAGGGGAAGAGTGCCCCGATGCCAAAGGGGGAGGACATTCCCGTACCCCCTTGTGTGCAGGGGTGGCCCCAGCCCGGTGGGGGCTGAGGGACACTGAAACCCCTCACCAGCGCCCCCTAGCGTCGGCCCAAGTAAGTACACCTGTGCGCAGACAGAGTCGGGTGGGCGGGGTCAGGCTCTGGCCTCGGGCGGAGCCCGGGGCTCATCAGCGCTGCTGGGACAGATGGGGACTCTTTCCCTTTGAGTGGTGCTGGCTTGCCCGGGGCTTTTTTCCGCGCCGGCCTGTGTTCCTAAACTTTTGGTAGAGGCCGCGGTCGGCGCTTGAACCTGGCTTCCAGGGGGTGGGCTCCAGTGACCGGGAACCCGGCTCTCTGTCTAGGGCGTCTGCGGGCGCACGGCCCCGCCCCTGTGGCTGTGAGTGCGAGAGGAGGGTGCAGGCGTGCCCCGGGAGGAAGGTTTGGGCTTTCACAAAGGGGAAAAGGGCCCAGTTCCCCATGCGGGAGGACAATACCGTACAGCCATGGGTGCAGGGGTGGCCCCAGCCCGGTTGGGGCTGAGGGTACCCGAACCCCTCACCAGCGCGCCCTAGACGTTCCCATAGGAAGTGCACCTGTGCAGAGCCAAAGTCGGGGGTCGGGGTCAGTCTCCGGCCAGGGGCGGAGCCTGGGCTCATCAGCGCTGCTGGGCCAGGTGCGGACTCCTCCCCTTTGAGTGGTGCTGGCTTGCCCGTGGCTTTTTTCCGCGCCGGACTGTGGGCCTGCAATTTTGGAAGAGGCCGCGTCGCCACTTGTCCCTGGCTTCCAGGGGGTGCCCTCCCCTGTCCGGGAACCCGGCCCTCTGTCAAGGGCATCTGCGGGCGCACGGCCCCGCTGATGGGGCTGTGAGTGCGCGAGGAGAGTGCAGGCGTGCTCCGGGAGGAATGTTTGGGCTTCGGAGAACGGGAAGAGGGCCCTGTTCCCCCATGGGGGAGGACAATCCCGTACCCCCATGGGTTCAGGGGTGGCCCCAGCCCGGTGGGGGCTGAGGGTCCCCGAACCCTCATCACCAGCGCCCCAAGCGTCGGCCCTAGGAAGTGCACCTGTGCGCAGCCAGAGTCGGGTGGACGGGGTCAGGCTCCGGCCAGGGGCAGAGCCTGGGGATCATCAAGCGCTGCTGGGAAAGTTGCGGACTCCTCACCTTTGAGTGGTTCTGGCTTGCCCGGGGCTTTTTTCCACGCCGGCATGTGTGCCTGCAGTTTTGGAAGAGGCCGCGCTCGCCGCTTGTCAGTGGCTTCAAGGGGGTGCCCTCCACTGACCGGGAACCCGGCCCTCCGTCTAGGGCGTCTGCGGCGCGCGGCGCACGTCCCCGCCGCTGAGGCTGTGAGTGCAAGAGGAGGGTACAGGCTTGCCCCGGGTGGAAGATTTGGGCTTCTGCGAAGGGGAATAGGGCCCCGTTCCCCCATGAGGGAGGACAATCCCGTACCCCCATGGGTGATTGGGTGGCCCCAGCCCAGTGGGTGGTGAGGGTCCCCGAACCCTCTCACCAGCGCCCCCTAGCGGCGGCCCTAGGAAGTGCACCTGTGCGCAGCCAGAATCCGGTGGGCGGGGTCAGGCTCCGGCCAGGGGCGGAGCCTGGCGCTCATCAGCGCTGGTTTGCCAGGTGCGTACTCTTCCCCTTTGAGTGGTGCTGGCTTGCCCAGGGCTTTTTTCCTCGCCGGCCTGTGTGCCTGCAATTTTGAAAGAGGCCGCGGTCACCGCTTGTCCATGGCTTCTAGGGGGTGCCCACCCCGGACAGGGACCCAGGCCCTCTGTCCAGGGCGTCTGCGGGGCCACGGCGCCGCTGCTGGAGCTGTGAGTGCGAGAGGAGTGTGCAGGCGTTCCCTGGGAGGATGGGTTGGGCTTCGGTGAAGGGGAATAGGGCCCCGTTCCCCCATGGGGGAGGACAATCCCGTACCCCCATTGGTGCAGGGGTGGCCCCAGCCCGGTGTGGGCTGAGGGTCCCAGAACCGCCTCACCAGCGCCCCCTAGCGGCGGCCCTAGGAAGTGCACCTTTGCGCAGCCAGAGTCGGGTGGGCGGGGTCAGGCTCCAGTTAATGGCGGAGCCTGGGGCTCCTCAGCAATGCTGGGCAAGGTGTGGACGCTTACCCTTTGAGTGTTGCTGGCTTGCCCGGGGCTTTATTCCGCGCCAGCCTGAGTGCATGCAGTTTTGGTAGAGGCCGCAGTCGCCTCATGTCCTGGCTTCTAGGGGATGCCCTCCCCTGACTGGGAACCCGGCACTCCGTCTAGGGCATCTGCGTGCGCACGGCCCCGCCGCTTTGGCTGTGAGTGCGAGAGGAGGGTGCAGGCGTGCCCCGGGAGGAAGGTTTGGGCTTCCGCCACGGGTAAGAGGGCCCCGTTACCCCATGGGGGAGGACAATCCCGTACCCCCATGGGTGCATGGGTGGCCCCAGCCCGGTGGGGTTAAGGGTCCCCGAACCCCCTCACCAGCGCCCCCTAGCTGCGGCCCTAAGAAGTGCACCTGTGCACAGCCATAGTCGTGTGGGCGTG
This sequence comes from Talpa occidentalis, assembly GCF_014898055.3. NCBI lineage: Eukaryota > Metazoa > Chordata > Mammalia > Eulipotyphla > Talpidae > Talpa > Talpa occidentalis. Next base: position 62,474,084 of record NW_023600993.1, read on the forward strand.
GTCAGGCTCCGGCCAGGGGCGGAGCCTTGGGGTCATTAGCCCTGCTGGGCCAGGTGCGGACACTTCCCCATTGAGTGGTGCTGGCTTGCCCGGGGCTTTTTTCCGCGCCGGCCTGTGTGCCTGCAGTTTTGGAAGAGGCCTCGGTCGCCGCTTGTCCCTGGCTTCCAGGGCGTACCCTCCCCTGACCAGGACCCCGGCCCTCCCTCTAGGGCGTCTAAGGGCTATGGCCCAGCCGCTGGGGAAGTGAGTGCGAGAGGAGGGTGCAGGCATGCCCCGGGAAGTATGTTTGGTCTTCCGCAAAGGGGAAGAGGGCCCCGCTCCCCCATGGGGGAGGAAAGTCCCATACCCCCATGGGTGCAGGGGTGGCCCCAGCCCGGTGGGGGCTGAGGGTCCCAGAAACCACTCACCAGCGCCCCCTAGCGGTGGCCCTAGGAAGTGCACCTGTGCGCAGCCAGATTCGGTTGGGCGAGGACAGGCTCCGGCCAGGGGCGTAGCCTGGGGCTCATCAGCGCTGCTGGGCCAGGTCCGGACTCTTCCCCTTTGAGTGGTGCTGGCTTCCTGGGGCTTTTTTCCGCAAAGGCCTGTGTGCCTGCAGTTTTGGAAGAGTCCGCGTTTGCCACTTGTCCCTGGCTTCCAGGGGGTGCCCTCCCCTGACCGGGTCCCCGGCCCTCCGTCTGGGGCGTCTACGGGCTCACAGCCCCGCCACTGGGGCTGTGAGTGGGAGAGGAGGGTTCAGGCGTTCCCCAGGAGGAAGGTTTGGGCTTCCGCGAAGGGGAAGAGAGCCCCGTTCCACCATGGGGGATGACAATCCCATACCCCTATGGGTGCAGGGGTGTCCTCAGCCCGGTGGAGGCTGAGGGTCCCCGAACCCCATCACCAGCGTCCCATGGCGGCGGCTCTAGGAAATGCACCTTTGCGCAGCCAGATTCGGGTGGGCGGGGTCAGGCTCCGGCCAGGGGCGAAGCCTGGGTCTCATCACCGCTGCTGGGCCAGGTGCGGACTCTTCCCCTTTGAGTGGTGCTGCCTTGCCCGGGGTTACTTATCGCGCCGGCCTGTGTTCCTGCAGTTTTGGAAGAGGCAAGGTTCGCCGCTTTTCCCTGCCTTCCAGCGGGTGCCATCCCCTGACCGAGACCCCGGCCCTCCGTCTAGGGTGTCTGCGGGCGCACGGCCCAGCCGCTGGGGCTGTGAATGCGAGAGTAGGGTGCAGGCGTGCCCCGGGAGGAAGGTTGGGGCTTCCGCGAAAGGGAAGTGGGATCCGCTCCCCCATGGGGGAGGAAAATCCCGTAACCCATGGGTGCATGGGTGGCCCCAGCCCGGTGGGGGCTGAGGTTCCCCGAACCCCCTCACCAGCGAACCCTAGCGGCAGCCCTAGGAAGTGCACCTGTGCGCAGCTAGAGTCGGGTGGGCAGGGTGAAGCTATGGCCAGATAGGGACTCTTCCCCTTGGAGTGGTGCTGGCTTGCCCACGGCTTTTTTCCGCCTCGGCGTGCCCCGGGAGGAAGGTTTGTACTTCCGTGAAGGGGAAGAGGGCCCCGATCCTCCATGGTGGAGGACATTGCCGTACACCCGTGGTTGCAGGGGTGGCCCCAGCCCGGTGGAGACTGAGGGGACCCGAACCCCCTCACCAGAGTCCCCTAACGGCAACCCTAGGAAGTGCACCTTTGAGCAGCCAGAGTCGGGTGGGCGGTGTCAGTCTCCGGCCTGGGACGGAGCCAGGGGCTCAACAGCACTTCTGGTTCAGGTGTGGACTCTTCCCCTTTGAGTGGTGTTGGCAGGCCCGGGGCTTTTTTCCGAGCAGGCCTGTGTGCCTGCTGTTTTAGAAGAGGCCGCGGTCGCCGCTTGTGCCTGGCTTCCAGGGGATGCCCTCTACTGACCAGGACCCCGGCCCTCCGTCTAGAGCGTCTTCGGGAGCAAGGCCACGCCGCTGGGCTGTGAGTGCGAAAGGAGGGTGCACGCGTGGCCCGGACGGAAGGTTTGGGCTACCGCGAAGTGGAAGGGGGCCCCGTTCCCCCTTGGGGGAGGACCGTCCAGTACCCTCATGGGTGCAGGGGTGGCCGCAGCCCGGTGGGGGCTGAGGGTCGCCGAACCCCCTCAACAGCTCCCCCTAGCGGCGGCCTAGGAAGTGTACCATTGCGCAGCCCGATTCGGGTGGGCGTGCTCAGTCTCGGCCAGGGGCGAAGCCTGGGACTCATCAGCGCTGCTAGGCCAGATGTGGACTCTTCCCCTTTGAGTGGTGCTGGCTTGCCCGGGGCTTTTTTACGCGCTGGCCTGTGTGCCTGCAGTTTTGGAAGAGGCCGCGGTCGCCGCTTGTCCCTGGCTTCCAGCTGGTGCCCTCCCCTGACAGGGTCCCCAGCCCTCCGTCTAGGGCGTCTGCGGGTGCACGGCCCCGCCACTGGGTCTGTGAATGCGAGAGGAGGGTGCAGGCGTGCCCCGGGAGGAAGGTTGGGCTTCCGCGAAGGGGAAGAGTGCCACGCTCCCCCATTGGGGAGGACAGACCCGTACCCCATGGGTGCATTGGTGGCCCCAGCCCGGTGGGGGCTGATGGTCCCCGATCCCCCTCACCAGCGCCCCTAGCGTCGGCCTTAGGAAGTGCACCTGTGCGCAGCCAGAGTCGGGTGGGCGGGGTCAGGCTCCGCCAGGGGCTGAGCCTGGGGCTCATCAGCGATGATGGGCCAGGTGCGGACTCTTCCTCTTTGGGTGGTGCCGGCAAATTGGGGGCTTTTTTCCGTGCCGGCCGGTGTGCCTACACTTTTGGAAGAGGCCGCGGTCGCCGCTAGTTCCTGGCTTCCAGGGGGTGCCCTCCCCTGACCGGGACCCTGGCCCTCCGTCTAGGGCGTCTGCGGGCGCACAGCCTGCCGCTGGGGCTGTGAGTGCGAGAGGAGGGTGCAGACGTGCACCGGGAGGAAGGTTTGGGCTTCCGCGAAGGAGAAGAGGGCCCCGTTCCCCCATGGGGGAGGACAATCCCAACCCCCATGCGTGCAGGCATGGCCCCAGCCCTGTGGGTGCTGAGGGTCCCCGAACCCCTTCACCAGCGCCCCCTTGAGGTGGCCATATTAAGTGCACACGTGCGCAGCCAGAGTCGGGTGGGCGGGGTCAGGTTCTGGCCAAGGGCGGTGCCTGGGGCTCATCAGCGCTGCTGGGCCTTTTGCGAACTCTTCCCCTTTGAGTGGTGCTAGCTTACCCGGGGCTTTTTTCCGCGCCGGCCTGTATGCCTGCACTTTTGGAAGAGGCCACGTTCGTCGCTTGTCCTGGCTTCCAGGGGGTGCCCTCCCCTGACGGGACCCCGGCCCTCCGTCTAGGGATTCTGCAGGCACACGGTCCCACCGCTGGGGCTGTGAGTGTGAGAGGAGGGTTCAGGCGTGCCCCGGGAAGAATGTTTGGGCTTCCGCAAAGGGGAAGAGGGCCCCGTTCCCCTATGGGGGAGGACAACCCCGTACCCCCATGGGTGCAGGGGTGACCCCAGCCCGGTGGGGAATGAGGGTCCCCGAACCTTCTCACCAGCGCCCCCTTGCGGCGGTCCTAGGAAATGCACCTGTGCGCAGCCAGATTCGGGTGGGCGGAATCAGGCTCCGGCCAAGGGTGGTGCCTGGGGCTCATCAGTGATGCTGGGCCTGGTGCGAACTCTTCCCCTTTGAGTGTTGCTGGCTTGCCCGGGGCTTTTTTCCGCGCCGGCCTGTGTGCATGCAGTTTCAGAAGAGGCCGCGATCGCCGCTTGTCCCTGGTTTCCAGGGGGTGCCCTCCACTTACCGGGACCCCGGCCCTCCGTATAGGGAGTTTTTGGGTGCACGGCCCCGCTGCTTGGGCTTTGACTGCCAGAGGAGGGTGCAGGCTTTCCCCGGGAGGAAGGTTTGGGCTTCCGTGAAGGGGAAGAGGGCCCCGTTCCACCATGGGGATGACAATCCCGTACCCCCATGGGTGCAGGGGTGACCCCTGCCCGGTAGGGGCTGAGTGTACAGGAACCCTCTCACAAGCGCCCGCTAACGGCGGCCACAGGAAGAGCACCTGTGCGCAGCCAGAGTCGGGTGGGCGGTGTCAGGCTCCGGCCAGGGGCAGATCCTGGGGCTCATCAGCGCTGCTGGCCCCGTGCGGACTCTTCCCCTTTGAGTGGTTCTGGCTTGCCCGGGGCTTTTTTCCGCGCCAGCCTGTTTGCCTGTAGTTTTGGATGAGGCCGCGGTCGCTGCTTGTCCCTGGCTTCCAGGGGGTGCACTCCCCTGACCGGGACACCGATGCTCTGTGTAGGGCATCTGCGGGCGCCCGGCCCCGCCGCTGTGCTGTGATTGCGAAAGGAGGTTGCAGGCGTGACCCAGGAGGAATGTTTGGGCTTCTGCGTAGGGAAGAGGGCCCAGTTCCCCCATGGGGGAGGTACAATCCCGTACCCCCATGGGTGCATGGGTGGCCCCAGCCCGGTGGGGGCTGAGGGTCCCGAACCCCCTCACCAGCGCCCCCTAGCGGCGGTCCTAGGAAGTGCAAATGTGCGCAGCCAGAGTCGGGTGGGCGGGGTCAGGCTCCGGCTAGGGGCGAAGTATGGGGCTCATCAGCTCTGCTGGGCCAGTTACGGACTCTTCCCCTTTGAGTGTTGCTGGCTTTCCCGGAGCTTTTCTCTGCACCGGCCTGTGTGCCTGCAGTTTTGGAAGAGGCCGCGATCGCCGCTTGTCCCTGGCTTCCAAGGGGTGCCCTCTCCTGACCGGGAACCCGGCCCTCCGTCTAGGGCATCTGCGGGTGCAAGGCCCCGCCTATGGGGCTGTGAATGCGAGAGAGGGTGCAGGCGTGCCCCTGGAGGAAGTTTTGGGCTTCCGTGAAGGGGAAGAGGGCCCCACACCCCCATGGGGGAGGACAGTCCCGTACCCCCATGGGTGCAAGGGTGGCCCCAGCCCGGTGGGGGCTGAGGGTCCCCGAAACCCCTCACCAACACCCCCTAGCGGCGGCCCTAGGAAGTGCACCTGTGTGCAGCCAGATTCGGGTGGGCGGGGTCAGCCTCCGGCCAGGGGCGTAGCCTGGGGCTCCTCAGCGCTGCTGGGCCAGGTGCGGATCTTCCCCTTTGAGTGGTGCTGGCTTTCCCGGAGCTTTTTTCTGCACCGGCCTGTGTGCCTGCAATTTTGGAAGAGGCCACGATCGCCGCCCGTCCTGGCTTCCAGGGGGTGTCCTCACCTGACCGGTACGCCGGCCCTCCGTCTAGTGCGTCTGCGGGCGCACGGCCCCGGTGCTGGGGTGTGAGGGCGAGAGGAGGATGCAGGCGTGCCCCAGGATCAAGGTTTTGGTCATCCGCGTAGGGGAAGAGGGCCCAGTTCCCCCATGAGGGAGGACAATCCCGTACCTCCATGCGTGCTGGGTAGGATCCAGCCCGGTGGGGGCTGAGGGTCCCCGAACCCCCTCACCTGCGCCCACTAGCGGCGGCCCTAGGAAGTGCACTTGTGCACAGCCAGAGTCTGGTGGGCGGAGTGAGGCTCCGAGCAGGGGCGGAGCCTGGGGCTCATCAACGGTGTGGGCCAGGTGCGGACTCTTCCCCATTGAGTGGTGCTGGCTTGTCCGGGGCTTTTTTCCACGCCGGCCAGTGTACCTGCAGTTTTGTAAGAGGCCGCGGTCGCCGCTTTTCCCTGGCTTCCAGCGGGTGCCCTCCCCTGACCGGAACCCCGGCCCTCCATCTAGGGCATCTGCGAGCGCAACGCCCCGCCGCTGGGGCTGTGAGTGCGAGAGGAGGCTGCAGTTGTGCCCCGGGAGGAAGGTATGGGCTTCCGCGAAGGGAAGAGGGCCCCGCTCCCCAATGGGTGAGGACAGTCTCATACCACCGTTGGTGCAGGGGTGGCCTCAGCCCAGTGGGGGCTGAGGATCCCCGTACCGCCTCACCAGCGCCCCATAGCGGCGGCCCTAGGAAATGCACCTCTGCGCAGCCAGAGTCGGGTGGGTGGGGTCAGTCTCCGGCCAGGGGCGGAGTCTGGGGTTCATCAGCACTACAGGGCCAGCTGCGGACTCTTCCCCTTTGAGTGGTGATCGCTTGCCCGGGGCTTTTTTCCACTCTGGACTGTGTGCCTGCAGTTTTGAACGAGCCCGCGGTCGCCGCTTGTCCCTGGCTTCCAGGGGTTGCACTCCCGTGACCGGGACCCCGGCCCTCCCTCTAGGGCGTCTGCGGGCGCATGGCACCGCCGCTGGGGCTGTGAGTGCGAGAGGAGGGTGCAGGCGTGCCTCAGGATGAAGGTTTGGAATTCTGCGAAGGGGAATAGGGACCCGTTCCCCCATGGTGGAGGACAATCCCGTACCCCCATGGGTGCATGGGTGGCCCCAGCCTGGTGGGGGCTGAGGGTCCCCGAAACTCCTCATCAGCGACCCCTAGCGGCGTCCCTAGGAAATGGACCTCTGCGCAGCCAGAGTCGGGTGGGCGGGGTCAGGCTCCGGCCAGGGGCGGAGCATGGGGTTCATCAGCGCTGCTGGGCAAGGTGCGGACTCTTCCACTTTGAGTGTTGCTGGCTTGCCAAGGGCTTTTTTCTGCGCTGGCCTGTGTGCATTCAGTTTTGGAAGAGGCCGCGGTCGCTGCTTGTCCCTGGCTTCCAGGGTGTGCCCTCCCCTGACCGGGACCCCGGCCCTCCGTCTAGGACGTCTGCGGGCGCCCGACCCCGCCGCTGGGGCTGTGAGTGCGAGAGGAGGGTTCAGGCGTGCCCCGGGAGAAAGGTTTGGGCTTCCGCGAAGGGTTAGAGGGCCCCGTTCGCCCATGGGGGACGACGATCCCGTACCCCCATTGGTGCAGGTGTGGCCCCAGTCGTTGGGGCTGAGTGTTTCCGAACCCCTTCACCAGCGTCCCCTAGAGGCGGCCATAGGAAGTGCTCCTGTGCGCGGCCAGAGTCGGGTGGGCGGGGTCAGACTTCAGCCAGGGGCGGAGCCTGGGGCTCATAGCGCTGCTGGGCCAGGTGTGGACTCTTCCACTTTGAGTGGTGCTGGCTTGCCCGGGGCTTTTTTCCGCACCAGCCTGTGTGCCTGCAGTTTGGAAGAGGCCACGGTCGCCCCTGGTCCCTGGCTTCCAGCAGGTGCCCTCTCCTTACCGGGACCACGGCCCTCCGACTAGGGTGTCTGCGGGCGCAAGTCCCCGCCGCTGGGGCTGTGATTGCAAGAGGAGGGTGCAGGCGTGCCCCGGGAGGAATGTTTGGGCTTTCGCGATGGGGAAGAGGGCCCCGATCCCCCATGGGGGAGTACATTCCAATACCCCCGTGGGTGCAGGTTTGTCCCCAGCCAGGTGGGGGCTGATGGTCCCCGAACCGCCTCACCAGCGCCCCTTTGCGGCGGCCCTAAGAAGTGCACCTTTGCGCAGCCAGAGTCAGGTGGGCGGTGTCAGGCTCTGGCCAGTGGCAAAGCCTGGGGCTCATCACCGCTGCTGAACCAGGTGCGGACTCTACACCTTTGAGTGGTGCTGGCTTGCCCGGGGCTATATATCGTGCCAGCCTGTGTGCCTGCATTTTTGGAAGAGGCCGCGGTCGCCGCTTTTCCCTGGCTTCCAGGGGGTGCCCTCCCCTGACCGGGAACCCGGCCGTCCGTCTAGGGTGTCTACAGAGCACGGCCCTGCCGCTGGGGCTGTGAGTACGAGAGGGGGGTGCAGGCGTGCCCCTGGTGAAGGTTTGGGCTTCCGCGAAGGGGAAGAGGGCCCCGTCCTCCCATGGCGGACGACAACCCGTACCCCCGTGGGTGCAGGGTTGGCCCCAGCCCGGTGGGGCTGAGGGTCCCCGAACACCCTCACCAGCGCCCCCTAACGGCGGCCCTCGGAAGTGCACCTGTTCGCAGCCTGAGTCGGGTGGGCGGGGTCAGGATTTGGCCATGGGCGGAGCCTGGGGCTCATCAGCGATGCTGGGCCAGTTGCGCATTCTTCCCCTTTGAGTGGTGCTTGCTTGCCCAGGGCTTTTTTTCGCGCCAGCCTGTGTGCCAGCAGTTTTGGATTAGGCCGCGGTCGCCGCTTGTCCCTGGCTTACAGGGGGTGCCATCACCTGACGGGTACCCCGGCCCTCCGTCTAGGGCTTCTGCGGGCGTTCGGCCCCGCCGCTGGGGCTTTGAGTGCGAGAGGAGGGTGCAGGCGTTCCCCGGGAGGAAGGTTTGGGCTTCCGTGAAGGGGATGATGGCCCTGTTCCCACATGGGTGAGGAAAGTTCCGGACCCCCTTGTGTGCGGAGGTGCCCCAGCCCGGTGGGGGCGGTTGGTACCCGAACCCCCTCACCAGCGACCCCTAGTTGCGGCCCTTGGAAGTGCACCTGTGTGCAGCCAGAGTGGGGTGGGCGGGGTCAGTCTCTGGCCAGGGGCGGAGCCTGGGGCTCATCAGCGCTGCTGGGCCAGGTGCGGACTCTTCCCCTTTGAGTGGTGCTGGCTTGCCTGGGGCTTTCCGTGCCGGCCTGTGTGCCTGCAGTTTTGGAAGAGGTCGCGCTCGCCGCTTGTCCCTGGCTTACAGGGGGTGCACTCTCCTTACAAGGTTCTTCCATCCTCCGGAGCACGAGATTTGTTGTTTAAACAACTTGCATGGGAAAATGCTAATTCCCTTTGTAAAGAATTAATTACACCCATAAGAAAAACTGGTACGCTTCAAAATTACATTAAAGTCAGTTTAGATGCTTCCCCAGCGGTTGTACAAGGCATTGCATATGCTGCAGCAATGAAAGGACAACCTTTCGCCGCTTTTGTTCAATCAATGCCTCATGGGCGGCAAATCAAACAGGTTACATGTTTCAACTATGGCCAGTCAGGCCACGCCTGCAATAATTGCCCAAACAAAGCCCAAGTAATTGCTGACTTTAAACGTCCTATTCCCTCAACCCCATGCCCTCGTTGCAAAAAAGGCAATCATTCGGCCAACGAATGCCGTTCTAAATGGCAAAAAGTTGGTTATAAATTAACCCCTACTTCTAATCAGTCAAATGACTCAAAAAACTTCCAGAGGGGCAAGCCCTCAGCCCCTTAAAAGAAGGAGGGTCTCATCAACAATCCCTCAGCCCAATTCCCCTCCCCAAGTGTCAGTTCATGACCTCCCCCGGGGCACCCCGGGAAGTGCTGGTTTGGATCTAGATACTATCAAGGATGTTTTATTATCTTCCGGAGACGGTGTACAATTAGTTGAAACCTACTTAAAGGGACCGCTGCCGGATGGCTCGGTTGGACTAATAATTGGTCGCAGTTCGAATTACAAAAAGAATTTTGAGGCTTTTTCTGATATTATAGATGCAGACTTTACGGGTCGAGTCAAAGTTATGATCCGTCCGTTAAAGGAAACTATTCAAATTCATAAAGTTCAAAGAATAGCTCAAATTCTACTTTTTAATTATATTAAACTTCCAAACCCTATTTTAAAAGACAAACGAGAAGACGGTGGTTTTGGTTCCACTGAGGTCGTAGCTTGGACGCAGCCCATTACAAAATAAAGACCTTTACAGACCATATATGTTAATAGACACCCCTTCACGGGATTATTAGATACTGGTGCTGACAGGTCATGCATAGCTGGTAAAGACTGGCCCTCATCATGGCCGATTACTTATTCCTCATCTACTTTAATTGGTTTAGGCATGGCAGACAATGTAGCTCCATGCTCTCAGCTTTTATATTGGCAAATGACTGGACATGTTGGTTTTTTTCAACCATATGGAATTCCTTCCTTACCCTTTTCACTATGGGGCCGTGACATAATGGAATCCATGGGGCTAACCCTCACCGCTCCTGATCTAATTGATGAACAGGCTTTTTCTTAGGGGCCATTGTGGAAAATTTATTTGCTGACAAAATTTCCTGGAAAAATGATAATCCTGTCTGGATACCTCAATGGCCCCTTACATCTGAAAAATTCCAGGCTATATATGACATTGTCACTGACCAATTACAAAAAGGTCATTTAGATCCCTCTAATAGCCCATGGAATACTCCTGTCTTTGTAATTAAAAACAAATCAGGAAAATGGAGGCTTCGTCAGGACCTCCGCTCAATTAATGACACTATGCATGACATGGGAGCCCTTCAACCAGGTCTCCCTTCCCCTGTAGCTGTCCCAAAACAAAATCATATTATACTTATTGATCTGCAGGTCTGTTTTTTCACTAATAAACTTCACCCCGATGATTTTCCCCGGTTTGCTTTTAGTGTCCCATCTGCTAATTTCAACCAACCATGGCAACGATTTCAATGGAAAGTACTGCCTCAAGGCATGAAAAATTCCCCTACTCTATGCCAAAAATTTGTTGATCAGGCTTTACAAGCTACTAGGGAAAAGTTTCCTGATGCCTATATTATTCATTACATGGATGACATTCTTCTAAGCCACCCCTCTAAAGAAGGTGTGGAGTCAATTTTACAACGCTTAATTTCTGATCTTACCTCCTTTGCTCTTGTCATTGCTCCTGACAAGATTCAGCGTGACCGCCCACTTAACTATTTGGGGAAAACTATTCATGATGATTTTATCATGACTCAAAATCTCCAAATCCGTCTTGATAAACTTTCCACGTTAAATGACTTTGAAAAATTGCTTGGAAATATTAACTGGATTCGTCCTTATCTTAAGATTACTACTGGTGATTTACACCCTCTTTTTGAAATTTGCAAGGAGATCCTAATCCTAAATCCCCTCGGACTTTAACGGCCGAGGCCCTTTCAAAGCTACATCTGGTTGAACAGAGACTTTCTGAAGCTAAGTTCTCCCAAATTGACTATACGTCACCCTGGGACTTACTTGTCCTTAAAACTGAATTTGCTCCTACTGCCTGCCTATGGCAATCTGGTATTCTTGAATGGCTCTATTTGTCACACAACCAAACAAAAATGGTCACATCTTATGCCTCCATGTGTGCATTTTTAATTATGAAAGGTTTAACACGCTCCAAGGAGCTGTTTGCCAAACTTCCCACCTTTATTGTTATTCCATATACTAAAACACAGTTTGAATTTCTACTTCAAAATGATGATGACTGGGGCATAGCATTACTTAATTTTCCTGGTCAGGTTAAATTCCACCTGCCCCAGCACCCTATTTTAAAATTTGCGAGGGAAACTGCTTTTACTTTTCCAAGAATCGTTTCCCCGGGGCTACTGTTGTTTTTACTGATGGTTCCTCGTCTGGAATGTCGGCAGTTTATCATCCTAATCTGCCTCCTATACAACAATTTTCTAAAAACATCTCTGCCCAACAGGCTGAAATCATCGCTGTGACACTTGCTTTCAAACATTATCGGTGTCCTCTAAATCTATTCTCTGATTCTAAATATGTGGTTTCTTTGTTTCCGGCCATTGAAACCGCCTTAATATCTGGGTTATCTCACATCTCCTCCTTGCTGGCTCATTTACAAGCCCTGCTACGAGCCAGAACACATAAATTGTTTATTGGCCACATCAGAGGTCATTCTAACCTACCTGGACCTCTGTCCTTAGGTAACCACATGCGGACTTACTTACTAAGTCCCCAGCTGTTTTGACGGTGACTCAGGCTCAAGAGAGCCATGCCCTTCATCACCAAAATGCTAATGCTCTACGTCACCGTTTCCAAATTACCAGAGAACAAGCCAGACAAATAGTTCGTGATTGTCCCTCCTGTCCGGAAGTACATCATCCTCTCAAATTGGGAGTTAATCCCCGAGGTTTGAAACCTCAGGTCCTCTGGCAAATGGATGTAATTCATGTCCCTCTTTTGGGAGACTCTGCTTTGTTCATGTAACCGTAGATACTTTCTCCCATGCCATTCACGCCACTGCTCGTACTGGCGAAGCAGTCAAGGATGTTATTCAGCATCTTACTGCGTGCTTTGCTGTTTTGGGTAAGCCAGTTAAATAAAAACTGACAATGCTCCAGCATATATTTCAAAATCATTTCAATCATTTTGTGCCCAATGGCGTATTGCTCATGTTACTGGCATCCCATACAATCCTCAGGGACAAGGTATAATAGAAAGAACTCATCAAACATTGAAAACCCAAATTGACCGTCTGCAAAATGTTGCCCGTTTTTATTCCCCTCAACGTCTCCTTCAACATGCCCTATTTGTAATTAATCATCTTAACTCTGATGATAAAAGTATTACCCCTATGGTGCGGCATTGGGGATACACTGATGTCTCCAATCTGCCTCAGGTTAAATGGAAAAGACCTACTCACTGGCGCCTGGAAAGCCCAGATTTGCTACTCGCCTCAGGGCGAGGTTATGCTTGCATTTTTCCTCAGGATGCCGACTCCTCTGTCTGGATCCCAGACAGACTCATCCGCCACTGCCCGCCGGTCTCGAGCACGAGCCAGATTCTCCGGCACCGACGGAAGATGGCGTGCTTGACGAGGAAAATGTGTCATCTTCAGCTCCAGCGGGAAACTCCCAGCTGCCTTCCGACATGGGATCACATAAAGGCCCTTACGACGATGGCTGAACATCTAGTTCAACAAAATAATGCTCCACGCACAGCCACATCAATATTCCTGGCTATCATTGCCATCTTGGCGACTCATTCCACGCCTGTACAGTCGGCCCACTGTTGGGCTTATGTACCCGAGCCGCCTTTTCTTCATCCCGTTCCCTGGACTGAAAATTCTGCCAAAGTTTACGTCAATGACACTAACCTCCTGCTGATTTTCACCCTGAACATATGGTTTCTTCCCCTATTGATTATGAGGGTTTCTCTGATGACACTCCACTCTGTGTCCCTACTAACTCTGTATCCCTTCCCGGTTGTATGATGCTACATTATGTTTCCATGCTCACTGATGCACCACCTCGTACCCCTCCGGAGAACCACCGCACGGACAAAAGAGACTGTGTTGTCTGGGGCCTGACGTTTAAGGCTTTGGACCAACTGATGGCAGACAATGAAATCCGCACCTTCTCCTCACCATCCTTTACTCCCCTTTCCCAACTGTGTTCAAAATACCGGGATGTTGACCAATTCTGGGATTCCCCTTATTTCTTACCCAGCTTGGCTACATTGTGGTTTTTCTCAGGCAATGCCTATATCTCCTCTCAGGTCTCGGTTTACTGGGTATGATTTTCATTTGCTGTTCCAGCCCTTCACTACAGAAAGTTTTCTGTTCGATGGGTACCACCTATGTATGCTTTTCATCATCATAATAAGACTTATTTCCAGCCTGAACTTTTTTGCCTCTTGGCTGCTGTTGATCCGTTCACTTCAAACATCCTGGCTACAACACAACCAAAGTTCCTGTGCGTGCCTGTGTTGGATACCCCTTTGCTCTGCTCCTGGGAAATGCTTCATCCACACGTATCCAATCCCGCGGGAAATCTTTTTTTATCCAATGTTCGGGTTGTGTGGTTACTAATTGTATTACCCCCTCTCTTGCTCGTCTGTATCCTGCGGTGGTCTTGCTCAAAAGACCCTCCTATGTTATGTTACCTGTTGATTTACATAATATGCCTTGATATGATAATACTGCCATGCAAGTTTTAGATGAAGTACATGCTCTTCTTCGTCCAAACGTTTTATTGCTACCTTATTCTAGGCATTGCCGCTCTGATTTCCTTAGTTACCTCTTTAGCTGCTTCCTCTGTTGCTTTAATTCAGGAAGCTAAGACAGCTTCTTTTGTAAATGACCTTACCAAAAACGTGTCCATGGCGCTCGCAATACAGCGGGACATTGATTATAAAGCAGAAAAAAAGTTAAATGCTCTGGAAGAAATTGTTATTGCTATGGGCAATGAGGTTCAACTTCTCAAACAACAACTGTCTACTTGTTGCCATGTTCAGTTTCGTTTCATTGTGTTACGCCTTTACATTATAACTACTCCTTACATTGGAATCTTACCAAACATCACCTATTGGGCATCTGGCAAGACAATGACCTTTCTCATGACCTTTCGTCTCGCCAAGCTGAAATTTCTGCTATCATTAAGTTTCATCTGCACACTTCACTCTCTTCCTTTGCTCATTCTCTAGTTTCCACTCCCCAATCTTTGACTCCTACTCACTGGTATCATCTCGTTCTCTCCTTTATTGTTCTTTCCCTACTCGTCCTGCTCCTTTGTTTACTCTTTCCCCTCTGTGCCCGCTTACTTCACAGGTCCATTCATCGTCTTCAACGAGATATGTACGCCTTCCAGCTCCGTTCTGAAAACAAAGGGGGACCTGCTGCACCTCCCCCTGCAGTGACCTTTAGGGTTAACCGGCCCTAGGTCCGGCTGGGCAACCAGCGCGCAGGGGGAGTACAGCAAAACCCTACATACCTGCTGCATCTCCCCCCGCAGTGATCTTTAGGAATGGCTTTCGCCAGGGTCCCTAGGTCCGGCTGGCCAACCAGTGCGCAGGGGGAGAACAGCATAACACCCTGAAGCAAAGGAAGTTCAGCAGAAGTTCCCTGAAAAGGCAGAAGCTTATCAAAAGGTAACAACCACCAAGAACCACTACAAGAATGCTAAAAATCTTATCCCATCTTTCTAGAACTACAAACTATAATCCCTTATTTGTCTTTTAAACTTCCTTCTTTCTTCTATAATGGTCATTGCTTGTTATGTAGATCACCTCCCTGATGGTGATAGACTGAGCCCATGAGTAAGCTAATTTCATTGATATTCATTCCTGTGCTTTTGGAAAACATACATATACTGGTCACAAACTCAAAGAAAATTACACTCAGATTTCACTCTTGAAGTGTGTCAGTGTCATTTTTTCACCGACGCCCTGACCACCCCGCACGCTTCTCTCAACCCTGAGGTGGCCTCATCGTCTATTGCTGTGCTGGTCCGCGGCACCCGGCCCTCCGTCTAAGGCGTCTGCGGGTGCACGGCCCCGCCACTGGGGCTGTGAGTGCGAGAGGAGGGTGCAGGCGTGCCCCGGGAGTAAGGTTTGGGCATCCCCTGAGGGAAGAGGGCCCCGTTCCCCCATGGGGGAGGAAAGTTCCGTATCCCCATGGGTGCAGAGGTGGCCCCAGGCTGGTGGGGCTGCGGGTCCCCGAACCCCCTCACCAGCGCCCCTAGCGGCGGCCCTAGGAAGTGCACCTGTGTGCAGCCAGAGTTGGATAGGTAGGGAACGGCTCCGGCCCGGGGCACAGGCTGGGGCTCATCAGCGCTGCTGGACAAGGTGCGGACTCTTCCCCTTTGAGTAGTGCTGGCTTGCCCGGGCTTTCCACGCCGGCCTGTGTGCCTGCATTTTTGGATGAGGCTGCGGTGGCCGCTTGTCCCTGGCTTAGAGGGGTGCCCTCCACTGACAGGGACCGCGGCCCTCCGTCGGGCGTCTGCGGGAGCACGGCCCCGCGCGGGGGCTGTGAGTGCGAGAGGGGTGCAGGCGTGCCCGGAGGAAGGTTTAGGGTTCCGTGAGGCGAAGAGGCCCCTTTCCCCCATGGGTGAAGACAATCCCGTACCCCCATGGGTGCAGAGGTGGCCCCAAACCCGTAGGGGCTGAGAGTCCCCGGACCCCCTCACCAGCGCCCCCTAGCGGTGGCCCTAGGAATTGCTCCTGTGCGCAGCCAGAGTCGGGTGGCCGGGGTCAGGCTCTGGCCAGGGGCGGAGCCCGGGCTCATCAGCGCTGCTGGGCCAGGTGCGGAATCTTCCCCTTTGAGTGGTTCTGGCTTGCCCGGGCTTGCCGCGCCGGCCTGTGTGCCTGAAGTTTTGGAAGAGGCTGCGGTCGCCACTTGTCCCTGGCTTACAGGCGGTGCCCTCCCTGATTAGGACCCCGGCCGTCCGTTAGGCGTATGTGGTCGCATGGCTCCGCCGCTGGGGCTGTGAGTGCATGAGGAGGTGCAGGCGTGCCACGGGAGGAAAATTTGGGCTTCCCCGAGGGCAAGAGAGCCCCGTTCGCCCATGGGGGAGGAAAGTTCCGTAACCACATGTGTGCAGATATCCCACTAGCCCCGAGTGGGCTGAGGGTCCCGAACCCTCTCACCAACTCTCCCTAGCGCGGCCCTAGGAAGTGCACCAGTGTGCATTCAGAGTCGGGTGGGCGGGTCTGGCTCTGGACAGGGGCGGAGCCTGGGGCTCATCAGCGCTGCTGGCCAGGTGCGGACTCTTCCCCTTTGAGTGGTTCTGGCTTTCCGGGGCTTTCTGCGCTGGCCTTTTTGTCTGCAGTTTTGGAAGAGCCCACGGTCGCGCTTGTCCCTGGCTTACAGGTGGTGCCCTCCCCTGAACGGGACCTCGGCCCTCCGTCTAGGGCTTCTGGGAGCGCAAGGCCCTGCCGCTGGGTTGTGAATTCGAGAGGAGGGTGCAGGCGTGCCCCCGGTGGAAGATTTGGGCTTCCGCGAAAGGGAAGAGCGCCGTTCCACCATGGGGTAGGACAGTCCCCTACCCCCATGTGTGCAGAGGTGGCCCCAGCCCGGTGGGGCTGAGGCTCCCCGTACACCCTCACCAGCGTCCCCTAGCGACGGCCTCGGAAGTGCACCTGAGCGCCGGCAGTGTCGTTTGGGCGGAGTCAGGCTGCGGTCGGGGCGGAGCCTTGGGCTCATCAGCGCTTTGGCGGCTCCTGCTCCCCAGAGAGCAAAATTTCCATTGCCACTATTTATCTTAATATAAGAGTGTCTGTACTATGAAAGTACATAAGTCCCTCTTCCCCTGTGTGCTGGACGGGACAGTCAATGACGGGTAAGTTCAGAAAAGATTTCTGATGAGCTAAGAGAGGCGCAGGCCCCAAGGGGATTTTAATTTCCCACTTTTACCTATGAAAATAACTGATGGAAAACAAGTCTGGGAAATGTTGAGACACAACCAAGGCATGTGGTTAATCATTAATAGTCTAGGTCTTTACTGAAGAAATTCATTTATGGTGAGAAAAACTGGTTCTATGACTTCTAGCAAATATGTAACCAAGTAGAACTATAGAATAAAAATAGAACTGAAAAATAATAATATAATGTTAAAGATATGAGAAAAATGTATAATCATAGTAAAAAATCATAATGTTAAAATAAGCCTCCACTGGGGGTGTTACGATAAGTTCTTGATTCCTTGATAAATAATAGACAATATGTTATGTTATTCATGTTTCACTGCATTTACGATAAATCTGACGTATGATTAACCACATACTGTAAAAAACATATTGAAGTAATGACTTTGGAAATGTACAAAAAGAAAAGGCTGATTCCAAAAAGCGCACTGAGATCTTCACTCTCTCTTGAGTTTGTCTGTGTGTCATTTCTTTTTTCCCTCGCCCTTCCTTCGACAATTTTCTGCTCGTTCTCACTCAACCCCTGTGATTATCTCAATCTCCCGCCGCCGTTGAGCTGGTCCGCGTTAAGGTTCCCAACGTGGGGCTCGAGTCCCAAACAGTGGGAGAATAGCTGGAAGAATCGACTTTCTCTGCTTTGTGAGACTGTGAGTATGTTTGTGTGAGTAATTGTGTTTGAATTCCAAGGCTCTTTTGAGCCGCGGAGCCTGTGTGGGCTCGTACCTGCAGTTCTGCGAAAGCCGTAAGGTTTAGTGGGTCTCCTTGTGGAGTGCAAGACCGGGGCTTGTATGGTCACCCCTATACCAAGGCTTTCTAATACTCCGCGAGGAGTACGGTCAGCCGAGCATCGCTGAGTGTTTTTAGTTTTGCTTTCTAGGCGAAAAACTCTCTAGGTATTCCTTAAGAAGACGACGTGTTTGGAAGAACGAGCTTGAGGTAAGCTATCTCTCCACTTTTTTTTTCTAAAAATTTTTGTCGAAGGATAGGGAATCTCGTCTGGGCGCCGCGGGCCTGCTGGTAAAAGGCTGACCAGTTAAAGAGGACGAGTAATCTATAAATATGGGGCAATCTTACTCTAGAGATAGAGGACTTTTCCTTTCGTTTTAAGTCACATGTTAAAGAGTCGAGGGACACCATAAGTAACAGGTCCCTCAGTGAATTTTATGAGTTTATTTAAGAATCTGCCCCTGGGTTCCTGAAGGGCAGTTTGTCTTTGACAAATTGGAAACGTGTAGGAAAGGAAATCTGGAGATTTATAACCAAAACGGCCCTACACAGGTGCCCGTTCAAGCTTTCCTTTGTGGATACAAATTAGAGATTTATTAGTTGGTTCTACGGAAGCAGATCTATGGAAAGGAGAAATCTCAGAAGAAAGTAGTGATCAGGAAGCTTTCCTTTTGCAATAAATCTAAAACATATTTGGGTGCTGTGTTCCCTACTGCAGCTATTGCAGAAGGAAAACTTGAAGATTGTCACCCTGGAGATACTGAATATGCAGAATATATGGGTGATGAGGATGATAGACTTTGAAGAAACATTTGCTGATCTTTGTAGGACAACAGAACCAAAACAAACCCCTGTGCCACAGAATACTCTTTATGGCTCCAAATTATTTTAGCAACAAGAAAAACAATTTAAATGCTCTAAACCAAAGAGGCTGCGCACGCCCCTCCTCCAGGAACAGAAAAGTGGCATAAGGATGGACATAAATTAAAATAAATAGTAGAGAATCCAAAAAAAAAACCTCTCAGAGGGGCGAGCCCTCAGCCCCATAAATGAAGGAGGGTATACTCCGGGGCAAATAAGCTAAAGAAACACCTGCGCCTGCTACGAATGTAGCCGTACATGATTTGCCAAGAGCCACTCCTGGAAGTGCAGGATTAGATCTTGCAGCCATGGCTGATGTTATCATGTCAGCCACGGATGGAGTTCATTTAGTTGACACTTACTTAAAGGGACCGCATTCAGAAGGTACTGTCGGACTTATTGGCCGTAATTCAAATTATAAAAATAATTTTGAAGTTCTACCTGGAATAATTGACTCAAGTTTTGAAGGAAAGTTAAAGTCATGGTTCGACTTTGAAAGAAAAACTATACAAATTCACAAAGATCAGCGTATTGCAACAAATTCTTGTGCCGTCTTATGTTAAGTTGCCTAATCAATTTTAAAAGAAAAAAGAGGTGATGATGGCTTTTGGATCCACGGATGTAATTGCATGGACCCAGAGCATTACAAAAGAACGGCCATTGAAAAAATTAATTGTTAATGGACATCCAATCATGGATTGCTAGACACAGGAGTAGATAGATCATGTATAAGCAGGACTGGCCTGCTGCGTGGCCAGTTATAAATTCCTCCTCCACGTTGATTGGATTGGGTATGGCCAATAATGTGGCTCAACTTTCCAAATGTTATCCTGGCAATTAGGATCTCAGAAAGGTTAGTTTCAACCTTATGTGATTCTGCATTGCCCCTTCTCCTATGGGGACATGACATCATGGACTCTCTGCAATTGTCTCTAGTTACTCCAAATGTGATTGATGAACAGGCTTATTCATAGGTCCATTAAAACTCAAAATAAGCTGATAAAATCAGTTGGAAAGATAAAACTCCTTTCTGGATCGATCAAAGGCCCCTGACAGTAGAAAAAATCCAGGC
>NW_023600993.1:62493437-62517006 GCF_014898055.3 Talpa occidentalis
TCGTCAAGCGCGCCATCTTCCGTCGGTGCCGGAGAGAACTGGGCTCGTGCTCGGAGGACCGGCGGGCAGTGGCGGAATGAGTCTGTCTGGGATCCAGACAGAGGAGTCGGCATCCTGAGGAAAAATGCAAGCATAACCTCGCCCTGAGGCGAGTAGCATAGCAAATCTGGGCCTTTCCAGGCGCCAGTGAGTAGTCTTTCCATTTAACCTGAGGCAGATTGGAGACATTCAGTGTATCCCCAATGCCGCACCATAGGGGTAATACCTTTATCATCAGAGTTAAGATGATTAATTACAAATAGGGCATGTTGAAGGAGATGTTGAGGGGATAAAAACGGGCAACATTTTGCAGGACGGTCAATTTGGGGTTTTCAATGTTTGATGATTCTCTCTATTATACCTGTCCCTGAGGATTGTATGGGATTGCCAGTAACATGAGCAATACGCCATTGGGCACAAAATGATTGAAATGATTTTGAATAATGCTGGAGCATTGTCAGTTTTTATTTAACTGGCTTACCCAAAACAGCAAAGCACGCAGTAAGATGCTGAATAACATCCTTGACTGCTTCGCCAGTACGAGCAGTGGCGTGAATGGCATGGGAGAAGTATCTACGGTTACATGAACAAAGCAGAGTCTCCCAAAAGAGGGGACATGAATTACATCCATTTGCCAGAGGACCTGAGGTTTCAAACCTCGGGGATTAACTCCCATTTGAGAGGATGATGTACTTCCGGATAGGAGGGACAATCACGAACTATTTGTCTGGCTTGTTCTCTGGTAATTTGGAAACGGTGACGTAGAGCATTAGCATTTTGGTGATGAAGGGCATGGCTCTCTTGAGCCTGAGTCACCGTCAAAACAGCTGGGGACTTAGTAAGTAAGTCCGCCATGTGGTTACCTAAGGACAGAGGTCCAGGTAGGTTAGAATGACCTCTGATGTGGCCAATAAACAATTTATGTGTTCTGGCTCGTAGCAGGGCTTGTAAATGAGCCAGCAAGGCGGAGATGTGAGATAACCCAGATATTAAGGCGGTTTCAATGGCCGGAAACAAGAAACCACATATTTAGAATCAGAGTATAGATTTAGAGGACACCGATAATGTTTGAAAGCAAGTGTCACAGCGATGATTTCAGCCTGTTGGGCAGAGATGTTTTTAGAAAATTGTTGTATAGGAGGCAGATTAGGATGATAAACTGCCGACATCCAGACGAGGAACCATCAGTAAAAACAACAGTAGCCCCGGGCAAAGGCTGCGAGGAAACAATTCTTGGAAAAGTAAAAGCAGTTTCCCTCGCAAATTTTAAAATAGGGTGCTGGGGCAGGTGGAATTTAACCTGACCAGGAAAATTAAGTAATGCTATGCCCCAGTCATCATCATTTTGAAGTAGAAATTCAAACTGTGTTTTAGTATATGGAATAACAATAGAGGTGGGAAGTTTGGCAAACAGCTCCTTGGAGCGTGTTAAACCTTTCATAATTAAAAATGCACACATGGAGGCATAAGATGTGACCATTTTTGTTTGGTTGTGTGACAAATAGAGCCATTCAAGAATACCAGATTGCCATAGGCAGGCAGTAGGAGCAAATTCAGTTTTAAGGACAAGTAAGTCCCAGGTGACGTATAGTCAATTTGGGAGAACTTAGCTTCAGAAAGTCTCTGTTCAACCAGATGTAGCTTTGAAAGGGCCTCGGCCGTTAAAGTCCGAGGGGATTTAGGATTAGGATCTCCTTGCAAAATTTCAAAAAGAGGGTGTAAATCACCAGTAGTAATCTTAAGATAAGGACGAATCCAGTTAATATTTCCAAGCAATTTTTCAAAGTCATTTAACGTGGAAAGTTTTATCAAGACGGATTGGATTTTTGAGTCATGATAAAATCATCATGAATAGTTTTCCCCAAATAGTTAAGTGGGCGGTCACGCTGAATCTTGTCAGGAGCAATGACAAGACCAAAGGAGGTAAGATCAGAAATTAAGCGTTGTAAAATTGACTCCACACCTTCTTTAGAGGGGTGGCTTAGAAGAATGTCATCCATGTAATGAATAATATAGGCATCAGGAAACTTTTCCCTAGTAGCTTGTAAAGCCTGATCAACAAATTTTGGCATAGAGTAGGGGAATTTTTCATGCCTTGAGGCAGTACTTTCCATTGAAATCGTTGCCATGGTTGGTTGAAATTAGCAGATGGGACACTAAAAGCAAACCGGGGAGAATCATCGGGGTGAAGTTTATTAGTGAAAAAACAGTCCTGCAGATCAATAAGTATAATATGATTTTGTTTTGGGACAGCTACAGGGGAAGGGAGACCTGGTTGAAGGGCTCCCATGTCATGCATATGTCATAATTGAGCGGAGGTCCTGAAGAAGCCTCCATTTTCCTGATTTGTTTTTAATTACAAAGACAGGAGTATTCCATGGGCTATTAGAGGGTTCTAAATGAACTTTTTGTAATTGGTCAGTGATAATGACATGGATAGCCTGGAATTTTTCAGATGTAAGGGCCATTGAGGTATCCAGACAGGATTATCATTTTTCCAGGAAATTTTGTCAGCAAATAAATTTTCCACAATGGCCCCTAAGAAAAAGCCTGTTCATCAATTAGATCAGGAGCGGTGAGGGTTAGCCCCATGGATTCCATTATGTCACGGCCCCATAGTGAAAAGGGTAAGGTAGGAATTCCATATGGTTGAAAAAAACCAACATGTCCAGTCATTTGCCAATATAAAAGCTGAGAGCATGGAGCTACATTGTCTGCCATGCCTAAACCAATTAAAGTAGATGAGGAATTAGTAATCGGCCATGATGAGGGCCAGTCTTTACCAGCTATGCATGACCTGTCAGCACCAGTATCTAATAATCCCGTGAAGGGGTGTCCATTAACATATATTGTCTGTAAAGGTCTTTGTTTTGTAATGGGCTGCGTCCAAGCTACGACCTCAGTGGAACCAAAACCACCGTCTTCTCGTTTGTCTTTTAAAATTGGGTTTGGAAGTTTAATATAATTAAAAAGTAGAATTTGAGCTATTCTTTGATCTTTATGAATTTGAATAGTTTCCTTTAACGGACGGATCATAACTTTGACTCGACCCGTAAAGTCTGCATCTATAATATCAGGAAAAACCTCAAAATTCTTTTTGTAATTCGAACTGCGACCAATTATTAGTCCAACCGAGCCATCCGGCAGCGGTCCCTTTAAGTAGGTTTCAACTAATTGTACACCGTCTGCGGAAGATAATAAAACATCCTTGATAGTAGCTAGATCCAAACCAGCACTTCCCGGGGTGCCCCGGGGAGGTCATGAACTGACACTTGGGGAGGGGAATTGGGCTGAGGGGATTGTTGATGAGACCCTCCTTCTTTTAAGGGGCTGAGGGCTTGCCCCTCTGGAAGTTTTTTGAGTCATTTGACTGATTAGAAGTAGGGGTTAATTTATAACCAACTTTATGCCATTTAGAACGGCATTCGTTGGCCGAATGATTGCCTTTTTTGCAACGAGGGCATGGGGTTGAGGGAATAGGACGTTTAAAGTCAGCAATTACTTGGGCTTTGTTTGGGCAATTATTGCAGGCGTGGCCTGATTGGCCGTAGTTGAAACATGTAACCTGTTTGATATGCCGCCCATGAGGCATTGATTGAACAAAAGCTGCGAAAGGTTGTCCTTTCATTGCTGCAGCATATGCAATGCCTTGTACAACCGCTGGGGAAGCATCTAAACTGACTTTAATGTAATCTTGAAGCATACCAGTTTTTCTTATGGGTGTAATTAATTCTTTACAAAGGGAATTAGCATTTTCCCATGCAAGTTGTTTAAACAACAAATCTCGTGCTCCGGAGGATGGAAGAACCTTGTAAGGAGAGTGCACCCCCTGTAAGCCAGGGACAAGCGGCGAGCGCGACCTCTTCCAAAACTGCAGGCACACAGGCCGGCACGGAAAGCCCCAGGCAAGCCAGCACCACTCAAAGGGGAAGAGTCCGCACCTGGCCCAGCAGCGCTGATGAGCCCCAGGCTCCGCCCCTGGCCGGAGACTGACCCCGCCCACCCCACTCTGGCTGCACACAGGTGCACTTCCAAGGGCCGCAACTAGGGGTCGCTGGTGAGGGGGTTCGGGTACCAACCGCCCCCACCGGGCTGGGGCACCTCCGCACACAAGGGGTCCGGAACTTTCCTCACCCATGTGGGAACAAGGCCATCATCCCCTTCACGGAAGCCCAATCCTTCCTCCCGGGGAATGCCTGCACCCTCCTCTCGCACTCAAAGCCAGCGGCGGGGCCGTACGCCCGCAGAAGCCCTAGACGGAGGGCCGGGGAACCCGTCAGGTGATGGCACCCCCTGTAAGCCAGGTACAAGCGGCGACCGCAGCCTAATCCAAAACTGCTGGCACACAGGCTGGCGCGGAAAAAAGCCCCGGGCAAGCCAGCACCACTCAAAGGGTAAGAGTCCACACCTGGCCCAGCACTGCTATGAGCCCCAGGCTCCGCCCCTGGCTTGAGTATGACCCCGCCCAGCCGACTCTGGCTGCGCACAGGTGCACTTCCTATGGCCGCCTCTAGGGGACGCTGGTGAAGTGGTTCGGAAACACTCAGCCCCAATGACTGGGGCCACACCTGCACCCATGGGGGTACGGGATCGTCGTCCCCCATGGGCGAACGGGGCCCTCTAACCCTTCGCGGAAGCCCAAACCTTTCTCCCGGGGCACGCCTGTACCCTCCTCTGGCACTCACAGTCCCAGCGGCGGGGCCGGGCGCCCGCAGACGCCCTAGACGGAGGGCCGGGGTCCCGGTCAGGGGAGGGCACCCCTGGAAGCCAGGGACAAGCGGCGACCGCGGCCTCTTCCAAAACTGCAGGCACACAGGCCAGCGCAGAAAAAAGCCCTGGGCAAGCCAGCAACACTCAAAGTGGAAGAGTCCGCACCTGGCCCAGCAGCGCTGATGAGACCCCGGTTCCGCCCCTGGCCAGCCTGACCCCGCCCACCCGTCTCTGGCTGTCCACAGGTGCACTTCCTTGGGCCGCAGCTAGGGTTCACAGGTGAGGGGGTTCGGGGACCCTCAACCCCACCGGGCTGGGGCCACCCCTGCACACATGGGGGTACGGGATTGTCCTCCCCCATCAGGGAACGGGGCCCTCTTCCCCTTCGCGGAAGCCCAAACCTTCCTCCCGTGGCACGCCTGCACCCTCCTCTCGCACTCAGAGCCCCAGCGGCGGGGCCGTGCGCCCGCAGACGCCGTAGACGGAGGGTCGGAGTCCCGGGCAGGGGAGGGCAACCCCTGAAGCCAGTGACAAGCGGCGACCTCAGCCTCTTCCAAAACTGCAGAGACACAGGCCGGTGGGGATAAAAGCCCCGGGCAAGTCAGCAACACTCAAAGGAAGAGTCCGCACCTGGCCCAGTAGTGCTGATGAACCCCAGGCTCCGCCCCTGGCCGGAGCCTGACCCGCGCCCACCCGACTCTGGCTGCGCAGAGGTGCATTTCCTAGGGACGCCGCTAGGGGTCGCTGATGAGGAGTTTCGGGGACCCTCAGCCCCCACCAGGCTGGGGCCACCCCTGCACCCATGGGGGTACGGGATTGTCCTCCACCATGGTGGAACGGGGCCCTCTTCCCCTTCGCGGAAGTCCAAACCTTCATCCCGAGGCACGCCTGCACCCTCCTATCGCACTCACAGCCCCAGCGGCAGTGCCGTGCGCCCGCAGACACCCTAGACGGAGGGCCGGGGTCCCGGTCACGGGAGTGCAACCCCTGGAAGCCAGGGACAAGCGGCGACCGCGGGCTCGTTCAAAACTGCAGGCACACAGGCCGGAGCGGAAAAAAGACCCGGGCAAGCGATCACCACTCAAAGGGGAAGAGTCCGCACCTGGCCCAGCAGCGCTGATGAACCCCAGGGTCCGACCCTGGCCGGAGCCTGACCCCGCACATCCGACTCTGGCTGCGCACAGGTGCACTTCCTAGGGCCGCCGCTATGGGGCGCTGGTGAGGCGGTACGGGGATCTTCAGCCCCCACTGGGCTGGGGCCACACCTGCACCAAGGGTGGTATGAGACTGTCCACCCCCATTGGGGAGCGGGGCCCTCTTCCCTTCGCGGAAGCCCATTCCTTTCTCCAGGGGCACAACTGCAGCCTCCTCTCGCACTCACAGCCCCAGCGGCGGGGCCGTGCGCTCGCAGATGCCCTAGATGGAGGGCCGGGTTTTCGGTCAGGGTAGGGCACCCGCTGGAAGCCAGGGAAAAGCGACGACCGTGGGCTCTTACAAAACTGCAGGTACACTGGCCGGCGCGGAAAAAAGCCCCGGACAAGCCAGCACTACTCAATGGGGAAGAGTCCGCACCTGGCCCACACCGTTGATGAGCCCCAGGCTCCGCCCCTGCTCGGAGCCTCACTCCGCCCACCAGACTCTGGCTGTGCACAAGTGCACTTCCTAGGGCTGCCGCTAGTGTGCGCAGTTGAGGGGGTTCGGGGACCCTCAGCCTCCACCTGGCTGGATCCTACCCAGCACCCATGGAGGTACGGGATTGTCCTCCCTCATGGGGGAACTGGGCACTCTTCCCCTACGTGGATGTCCAAAACCTTGCTCCTGGGGCACGCCTGCATCCTCCTCTCGCCCTCACACCCCAGCACCGGGGCCGTGCGCCCCCAGACGCACTAGACGGAGGGCCGGCGTCCCGGTCAGGTGAGGGCAACCCTGGAAGCCAGGCACGGGAGGCGATCGCGGCCTCTTCCAAAACTTCAGGCACACAGGACGGTGCAGAAAAAAGCTCAAGGAAAGCCAGCAACACTCAAAGGGGAAGAGTCCGCACATGGCCCAGCAGCGCTGATGAGCCCCAGACTATGCCCCTGACCATAGCTTGACCCTGCCCACCCGACTCTGGCTGCGCGCAGGTGCACTTCCTAGGGCTGCCGCTAGGGGTCGCTGGTGAGGGGGTTCGGGGAACCTCTGCCCCCACCAGGCTGGGGCCACACATGCACCCATGGGGTACGGGATTTTCCTCCCCCATTGGGGAGCAGGTCCCACTTCCCCTTCGCGGAAGCCCCAACCTCCTCCCGGGGCACGCCTGCACCCTCCTCTCGCATTCACAGCCCCAGCGGCGGGGCCGTGCGCCCGCAGACACCCTAGACCGAGGGCCGGGTTCTCGGTAAGGGGATGGCACCCGCTGGAAGCCAGGGAAAAGCGGCGACCCTGGCCTCTTCCAAAACTGCAGGAACACAGGCCGGCGCGATAAATAACCCCGGGCAAGGCAGCACCACTCAAAGGGGAAGAGTCCGCACCTGGCCCAGCAGCGGTGATGAGACCCAGGCTTCGCCCCTGGCCGGAGCCTGACCCCGCCCACCCGACTCTGAATGCGCACATTTGCACTTCCTAGGACCGCCGCTAGGGGGCGCTGGTGAGGGTTTCGGGACCCTCAGCCCCCACCGGGCTGGGGCCACCCATGCACCCATGGGGGTTTGGGATTGTACCTCCCCCATGGGGGAACTGTTCCTCTTCCCGTACGCAGAAGCCCAAACCTTCCTCCTGGGTCACGCCTGCACCCTCCTTTCGCACTCACAGACACAGCGGCGGGGCCGGGCGCCCGCAGATGCCCTACACGGAGCATCGGGGTCCCGGTCAGGGGAGGGCACCCCCTGGAAGCCAGGGACAAGCAGCGACCGCGGCCTCATCCAAAACTGCAGGCAAACAGGCCAGCGCGGAAAAAAGCCCCGGGCAAGACAGAACCACTCAAAGGGAAAGAGTCCGCATGGGGCCAGAAGCGCTGATGAGCCCCAGGCTCTGCCCCTGGCCGGAGCCTGACACCGCACACCCGACTCTGGCTGCGCACAGGTGCTCTTCCTGTGGCCGCCGTTAGCGGGCGCTTGTGAGAGGGTTCCTGGACACTCAACCCCTACCGGGCTGGGGCCACCCCTGAACCCATGGGGGTACGGGATTCTCATCCCCCATGGTGGAAAGGGGCCCTCTTCCACTTCACGAAAGCCCAAACCTTCTTCCGGGGAAAGCCTGCACCCTCTTCTGGCAGTCAAAGCCCAAGCAGCGGGGCCGTGCACCCGCAGACTCCCTATACGGAGGGCCGGGTTCCCGGTCAGGAGAGGGCACCCCTTGGAAGCCAGGGAAAAGCGGCGACCGTGGCCGCTTCCAAAACTGCAGGCACACAGGCCGGCGCGATAAATAGCCCAGGGCAAGCCAGCACCACTAAAAGGGGAAGTGTCCGTACCTTGCCCAGCAGCTCTGATGAGCCCCAGGTTGTGCACCTGGCCAGAGACTGACCCCGCCCACCCGATTCTGGCTGCGCACAGGTGCATTTCCTAGGTCCGCCGCAAGGGGGCGCTGGTGAGAAGGTTCGGGGACCCTCATTCAACACCGGGCTGGGGTCACCCCTGCACCCATGGGGAACGGGATTGTCCTCCCCCATAGGGGAACGGGGCCCTCTTCCCCTTTTCGGAAGCCCAAACATTCCTCCCGGGGCACGCCTGAACCCTCCTCTCGCACTCACAGCCCCAGCGGTGGGACCGTGTGCCTGCAGACGCCCTAGTTGGAGGGCCGGGGTCCCGGTCAGGGGAGGGCACCCCCTGGAAGCCAGGGACAAGCGACGAACGTGGTCTCTTCTGAAAGTGCAGGCATAAAGGCCGGCGCGGAAAAAAGCCCCGGGTAAGCCAGCACCACTCAAAGGGAAAGAGTTCGCAAAAGGCCCAGCAGCGCTGATGAGCCCCAGGCACCACCCTTGGCCGGAACCTGACCCCGCCCACCCGACTCTGGCTGCGCACATGTGCACTTAATATGGCGGCCGCAAGGGGGCGCTGGTGAAGGGGTTCAGGGACCCTCAGCACCCACAGGGCTGGGACCATCCCTGCACACATGGGGGTTGGGATTGTCCTCCCACATGGGGGAACGGGGCCCTCTTCACCTTCGCGGAAGCCCAAACCTTCCTCCCGGTGCACGTCTGCACCCTCCTCTCGCACTCACAGCCCCAGCGGCGGGCCGTGCGCCCGCAGACGCCCTAGACGGAGGGCCAGGGTCCCGGTCAGGGGAGGGCACCCCCTGGAAGCCAGGAACTAGCGGCGACCGAGGCCTCTTCCAAAAGTGTAGGCACACCGGCCGGCAGGGAAGAAAGCCCCGAACTTGCTGGCATCACCCATAGGGGAAGAGTCCGCACCTGGCCCAGCATTGCTGATGAGCCCCAGGCTCAGCCCCTGGCCGGAGCCTGACCCCGCCCACCCGACTCTGGCTGCGCACAGGTGCACTTCCTAAGGCCGACGCTAGGGGCGCTGGTGAGGGGGATCGGGGACCCTCAGCCCCCACCAGGCTGGGGCCACCCATGCACCCATGGGGTACGGGTCTGTCCTCCTCAAAGGGGGAGCGTGGCCCTCTTCCCATTCGCGGAAGCCCAACCTTAATCCCGGGGCACGCCTGCACCCTCCTCTCACATTCACAGACCCAGCGGCAGGGCCGTGCACCCGCAGACGCCCTAGACGGAGGGCCGGGGTCCCTGTCAGGGGAGGGCACCCGCTGGAAGCCAGGGACAAGCGGCGACCGCGGCCTCTTCCAAAACTGCAGGCACACAGGCCGGCGCAAGAAATAGCCCCGGGCAAGCCAGCACCACTCAAAGGGGAAGAGTCCGCATCTGGCCAAGCAGCGCTGATGAGTCCCAGGCTTCGCCACTGGCCGAGACTGAGCACGCCCACCCGAATCTGGCTGCGCACAGGTGCACTTCCTAGGCCGCCGCTAGGGGGAGCTTGTGAGGGGGTTCGGGGACCCTCAGCCCCCACCGGGCTGGGGCCAGCCCTGCACCCATGAGGGTACTGGACGGTCCTCCCCCAAGGGGGAGCGGGGCCCCCTTCCACTTCGCGGTAGCCCAAACCTTCCGTCCGGGGCACGCCTGCACCCTCCTTTCGCACTCACAGCCCCAGCGGCGGGGCCTTGAGCCCGAAGACGCTCTAGACAGAGGGCCGGGGTCCTGGTCAGGAGAGGGCATCCCCTGGAAGCCAGGCATAAGCGGCGACCGCGGCCTCTTCTAAAACAGCAGGCACACAGGCCGGCTCGGAAAAAAGCCCCGGGCAAGCCAACTCCACTCAAGGGGAAGAGTCCGCACCTGAACCAGCAGTGCTGTTGAGCCCCTGTCTCCGTCCCAGACCGGAGACTGACACCGCCCACCCGACTCTGGCTGCTCAAAGGTGCATTTCCTAGGGTTGCCGCTAGAGGACTCTGGTGAGGGGGTTCGGGTCTCCTCAGTCTCCACTGGGCTGGGGCCACCCCTGCACCCATGGGGGTACGGCAATGTCCTCCCCCATGGGGGATCGGGTTCCTCTTCCCCTTCGCGGAAGTACAAACCTTCCTCCCGGGGCACGCCTGCACACTCCTCTCGTACTCACAGCCCCAGCACCGGGGCCGTGCGCCCGCAGAGGCCCTAGACGGAGGGCCGTGGTCCCGGTCAGGGAAGCGCACCCCCTGGAAGCCAGGGACAAGCGGCGACCGCGGCCTCTTCCAAAACTGCAGGCACACAGGCCGGCGCGGAAAAAAGCCCCGGGCAAGCCAGTACCACTCAAAGGGGAAGAGTCCACACCTGGCCCAGCAGCGCTGATGAGCCCCAGGCTCCGTCCCTGCTCGGAGCCTGACCCTGCCCACCCGACTGTGGCTGCGAACAGGTGCACTTCGTAGGGCCGCCGCTAAGGGGCGCTGGTGATGGTTTCAGGGAACCTCAGCCCCACCGGGCTGGGGCCTCCCTTGCACCAATGGGGGTACGGGATTGTCCACCCCCATCGGGGAACGGGGCCCTCTTCCCCTAAGCGGAAGCCCAAACTTTCCTCACGGGGCACGCCTGCACACTCCTCTCGCATTCACAGCCCCAGCGGCCGGGCCGTGCGCCTGCAGACGCCCTGGACGGAGGGCCGGGTTTCCGGTCAGGGGAGGGCAGCCGCTGGAAGCCAGGGACAAGTGGCGACCGTGGCCTCTTCCAAAAGTGGGGCATACAGGCCGGCGCGGAAAAAAGCCTCGGGAAAGCAAGCACCACTCAAAGGGGAAGAGTCCGCACCTGGCCCTTCAGTGCTCATGAGCTCCAGGCTCCGCCCATGGCAGGAGCCTGTCCCCGCCCACCCGACTCTGGCTGCGCAAAGGTGCACTTCCTAGGGCCGCCGCTAGGAGGCGCTGGTAAGGGGGTTCGGGGACACTCAGCCCCCACCGGGGTGGACCACCCCTCCACCCAAGGGGGTCGGGATTGTCCTCCCCCATGGGGGAACGGGGCCCTCTTCCCCTTTGCGGAAGCCCAAAACTTCTTCCCGGGGCACGCCTGCACCCTCCTATCGCACTCACAGCCCCAGCGGTGGGGCCGTGCACCCGTAGAAGCCCTAGATGGAGGGCAGGGTTACCGGTCAGGGGAGGGCACCCCCTGGAAGCCAGGGACAAGCGGCGACCGCGGCCTCTTCCAAAACTGCAGGCACACAGGCCGAGGCGGAAAAAAGCCGCGGGCAAGCCAGCAGCACTCCAAGGGGAAGAGTCCCTAACTGGCCCAGCAGCGCTGATGAGCCCCAGGCTCTGCCCCTGGCCGGAGCCTGACCCCGACCACCTGAGTATGGCTGCGCACAGGTTCATTTCCAAGGGCGGCCGCTAGGGTTCGCTAGTGAGGCGATTCGGGGACCCTCACCCCCCTCGGGGCTAGGGGCACCACTGCACCCATGGGGGAACGGAACTTTCTTCCCCCATGCGTGAACGGGGCCCTCTTCCCCTCGGGGTAAGAACAAACCTTTCTCCCAGGAACGCCAGCAACCTCCTCTTCGCACTCACAGCCCCAGCGGCGGGGCCGTGCCCCCGCAGATGCCCTAGACGGAGGGCCCGGTTCCCGGTCAGGAGAGGGCACCCCTTGGAAGCCAGGGACATGCGGCGACCGTGGCCGCTTCCAAAACTGCATGCACACAGGCCGGCGGGATAAATAGCCCAGGGCAAGCCAGCACCACTCAAAGGGGAAGTGTCCGTACCTTGCCCAGCAGCGCTGATGAGCCCCAGGCTTCGCACCTGGTTGGAGACTGACCCCGCCCAACCGATTCTGGCTGCGCACAGGTGCACTTCCTAGGGCCGCCGCTAGGGGGCGCTGGTGAGGGGTTTCGGTGACTCTCAGCCCCCACCGGGCTGGGGCCACCCCTGCACCCACCGGGGTACGAGAATGTCCTCCCCGATGGGGGATAGGGCCCTATTCCCCTTCGCAGAAGACAAAACCTTCCTCCCGTGGCACGACTGCAACCTCCTCTCGCACTCACAACCCAGCACCGGGGCCGTACGCCCACATACGCACTAGAGGGAGGGCCAGGGTCCCGGTCAGGGGAGGGCACCCCCTGGAAGCCAGGGACAAGCGGCGACCGCGTCCTCTTCCAAAACTGCAGGCACACAGGCCGAGGTGTAAAATAGCCGCGGGCAAGCCAGCACCACTCCAAGGGGAAGAGTCCCTAACTGGCCCAGCAGCGCTGATGAGCCCCAGGCTCTGACCCGGGCCGAGCCTGACCCCGACCACCTGACTATGGCTGCGCACAGGTTCACTTCCAAGGGCGGCCGCTAGGGCTCGCTAGTGAGGCGATTCGGGGACCCTCACGCCCCTCGGGGCTAGGGGCACCTCTGCACCCATGGGGGAATGGAACTTTCTTCTCCCATGCGTGAACGGGGCCCTCTTCCCCTCGGGGTAAGACCAAACCTTTCTCACAGGCACGCCAGCAACCTCCTCTTGCACTCACAGCCCCAGCGGCGGGGCCGTGCCCCCGCAGATGCCCTAGACGGAGGGCCGGGTTCCGGCACACAGGCCGGTGCGGAAAAAGCTCCGGGAAAGCCAGCAACACTGAAAGGGAAAGAATCCGCACCTGGAGAGAAGCGCTGATGAGCCCCAGGCTCCCCCCATGGCCATAGCCTGACCCCGCACACCCGACTCTGGCTGCGCACAGGTGCACTTTCTAGGGCCGCCGCTAGGGGTCGCTGTGAGGGGGTTCGGGGTCCCTCAGCCCCCACTGGGATGGGGCCAGCCCTGCACCCATGGGGGTACGGGATTTTCCTCCCCCATAGGGCACGGGGCACTCTTCCCCTTCGCAGAAGCCCAAACCTTCCTCCCGGGGAACGCCTGCACCCTCCTCTGGCAGTCAAAGCCCCAGCGGCGGGGCCGTGCACCCGCAGACTCCCTAGACGGAGGGCCGGGGTCCCGGTCAGGGGAGGGCACCCCCTGGAAACCAGGGACAAGCGGCCATCGCGGCCTCTTCCGAAACTGCAGTCACACAGGCTGGCGCGGAAAAAAGCCCCAGGCAAGCCAGCACCACTCAAAGGGGAAGAGTCTGCACATGGTCCAGAAGCTTTTGATGAGCCCCAGTCTCCGCCCCTGTCCAGAGCCTGACCCCGCCAACCCGACTCTGGCTGCTCACAGGTGCACTTCCTAGGGCCGCCGCAAGGGGGCGCTGGTGAGAGGGTTCGGGGACCCTCAGCCCCCACCGGGCTGGGGTCAACCCTGCAGCCATGGGGGTTGGGATTGTCCTCCCCCATGGGGGAACGGGGCCCTCTTCTCCTTTGTGGAAGTCCAAACCTTCCTCCCGGGGCACGCCTGCACCCTCCTCTCGCACTCACAGCCCCAGCGGCGGGCCGTGCGCCCGCAGACGCCCTAGAAGGAGGGCTGGGGTCCCGGTCAGGGGAGGGCACCCCCTGGAAGCCAGGAACTTGCGGCGACCGCGGCCTCTTCCAAAACTGTAGGCACACCGGCCGACCCGGAAAAAAGCCTCGTACTAGCCAGCAGCACTCAAAGGGGAAGAGTCCGCACCTTGCCCAGCATCGCTGATGAGCCCCAGGCTCCGCCCCTGGCCGGAGCCTGACCACGCCCACCCGACTCTGGCTGCGCACAGGTGCACTTCCTAAGGCCGACGCTAGGGGCGCTGGTGAGGGGGATCGGGGACCCTCATCCCCCACCGGGCTGGGGCCACCCATGCACCCTTGGGGTACGGGATTGTTCTCCCCCATGGGGGAACGGGGCCATCCTCCCCTTCTCGGAAGCCCAAACCTTCCTCCCGGGACAAGCCTGCACCCTCCTCTCGCAATCACAGCCCCTCCTGTGGCGGCTCCTGCTCCCCCAGCGAGCAAAGTTATCATTTCCACAATTCATCGTTACTATAAGAGTGGCTGTACTATGAAAGTACATAAGTCCCTCTTCACCTGTGTGCTGGACTGGACAGTCAATGACGGGTAAGATCAGAAAAGATTTCTGAAGACCTAAGACAGGCGCAGTCCCCAAGGGGATTTTAATGGTTCCCACCTTTTAACTATGGAAAATTACTGATGGAAGACAAGTCTGGGAAATGTTGAGACACAACCAAAGCATGGTGTTAATCATTAATAGTCTAGGTCTCGTGCTGAAGAATTTCATTTATGGTGAGAGAACCTGGTTCTATGACTTCTAGCATATATGTAACCAAGTAGAACTATAGGAATAATAAATAGTACTAGAAAGAATAAAAATATGATGTTAAAGATATGACAAAAATGTATAATCGGGCTTCCACGGTGGCGCAGCGGTTGAGCGCGGGGTTGCGAAGCTGCCCGCATCCTCTGCAGTGCCGGTTCGATCCCCGGGGCTCCCCGGCCACCAGAGGAGGGTCCCACATGGCGCGCAGACCTCTCCTGCCGCCCGCTGCTCCCCTCAGAAGTGTACTTCGGTCCGTCTGCCTGTTCTGCATCCTGCTCTGACTCTGGTGAATTCTCTCACCCTCCCGCGCTTCTGACTGTACCCAGTGCTTGTATGAATAAATAAATAAATAAATAAATAAATCTTAAAAAAAATTAAAAACAAAACAAAAACAAAAACAAAAAAAAACAAAAATGTATAATCATAGTAAGAAATCATAATGTTAAAGAAAGCCTCCACTGGGGGTGTTACGATGAGTTCTTGATTCCTTGATAAATAATAGACAATATGTTATGTTATTCATGTTCCACTGCATTTACGATAAATCTCACGTATGATTAACCACATACCGTGAAAAACATATTGAGGTAATGACTTTAGAAATGTATAAAAAGAGAAGGCTGATTCCAATAAAGTGCACTCAGATTTTCACTCTCCCTTGAGTGTGTCTGTGTGTCATTTCGTTCGTCCCTCGCCCTAATTCCTTCGACAACCTTCTGCTCGTTCTCACTCAACCCCTGAGATTGTCTCAATCTCCCACCGCCGCTGGGCTGGTCCGAGGCAGGTGGCGCCCAACGTGGGGCTCGAGTCCCAAACAGTGGGGCTCAGTGAAGCTGGAAGAATCGACTTTCTCTGCTTTGTGAGACTGTGTGTATGTTTGTGTGAATAATTGTGTTTGAGTTCCAAGGCTCTTTTGAGCCGCGGAGCCTGTGTGGGCTCGTACCTGCAGTTCCGTGAAAGCCGTAAGGTTTTGTGGGGTCTCCTTGTGGAGTCCAAGACTGGGGCTTGTACGGTCACCCCTATACCAAGGCTTTCTAATACTCCGCGAGGAGTACGGTCAGGCGACCATCGCTGGGTGTTTTTAGTTTCGCTTTTTTAAGCGACAAACCTCTCTAGGAATTTCCTTTAAGAGGAAGACGTGTTTTGAAGAACGAGCTCTAGGTAAGCTATCTCTCCTCTTTTATTTTCACAAAAACTTTAATCGAAGGATAGGGAATCTCGTCGGGGCGCCGCGGGCTCGCTGGTAAAGGCTGACCAGTTAAAGAATACGAGTAATCTTATATTATGGGACATACTTATTCTAGAGATAGAGGACTTTTCCTCTCGGTATTAAGTCACATGTTAAAAAGCCGAGGGATGACAATTAGTAATAAATCCCTTAATGAATTTTATGATTTTATATTGAAGATTTGTCCGTGGTTTCCGGAAGAAGACAGCTTGTCTTTGACAAATTGGAAACGTGTAGGAAAGAAAATCAGGAGATTTTATAAACCAAAAGGGCCCTGCACAGGTGCCCGTTCAAGCTTTTCCTTTTTGGATACAAATTAGAGATTTATTAGTTGGTTCTACGGAAGCAGATCTATGGAAAGGAGAAATCTCAGAAGAAAGGAGTGATCAGGAAGCTGATCCTTTTGCCAATAAATCTAAAACATATTCGGGTGCTGTGTTTCCTACTGCACCTATTGCAGAAGGAAAACATGTAGATTGTCACCCTGGAGATCCTGATTATGCAGAAGTTATGGGTGATGAGGATGATAGTGACTTTGAAGAAGCATTTGCTGATCATTGTAGGACAACAGAAACAAAACAAAACCCCGTGCCACAGAATACTCTTATGGCTCCAAATTATTTTAGCAAGAAAAAACAATGTAAATGCTCTAAACCAAAGAGGCTGCACGCCCCTCCTCCAGGAACAGTAAGTGGCATAAGGATGGACATAAATTAAAACAAATAGAAGAGAATCCAAAAAAAAAAAACTCTCTGAGGGGCGAGCCCTCAGCCCCATAAATGAAGGAGGGTATACTCCGGAGCAAATAAGCTCTGAAGAAACACCTGCACCTGCTACGAATGTAGCCGTACATGATTTGCCAAGAGCCACTCCTGGAAGTGCAGGATTAGATCTTGCAGCTATGGCTGATGTTATCATGTCAGCCACGGATGGAGTTCATTTAGTTGACACTTACTTAAAGGGACCGCTTCCATAAGGAACTTTCGGACTTATAATTGGCCGTAGTTCAAATTATAAAATGAATTTTGAAGTTCTACCTGGAATCATTGACTCAAGTTTTGAAGGAAAATTAAAGTCATGGTTCGACCTTTGAAAGAAACAATACAAATTCACAAAGATCAACGTATTGCACAAATTCTTGTGCTGTCTTATGTTAAATTGCCTAATCCAATTTTAGAAGAAAAAAGAGGTGATGATGGCTTTGGATCCACGGATGTAATTGCATGGACCCAGAGCATTACAAAAGAACGGCCATTGAAAAAATTAATTGTTAATGGACATCCAATCATGGGATTGCTAGACACAGGAGCAGACAGATCATGTATAGCAGGGAAGGACTGGCCTGCTGCGTGGCCAGTTTTAAATTCCTCCTCCACGTTAATTGGATTGGGTATGGCCAATAATGTGGCTCAAAATTCACAAATGTTATCCTGGCAATTAGGAGCTCAGAAAGGTTTGTTTCAATCTTATGTGATTCCTGCATTGCCCTTCTCCTTATGGGGACGTGACATCATGGAATCTCTGCAATTGTCTCTAGTTACTCCAGATGTGATTGATGAACAGGCTTTTTCATAGGGGCCATTGAAACTCAAAAATATGCTGATAAAATCAGTTGGAAAGATGAAACTCCTGACTGGATCGATCAATGGCCCCTGACAGCAGAAAAGATCCAGGCCATCCAAACTATAGTACAGGAACAATTACTTAAGGGACATTTATTTTTTTTTTTTTTTATTTTTTTTTTTTTCATATTCAACTTTTTATTGTTACAACTATATTTTTGAAATATTTAACTGTAGTTATACTTTTTGTTTTTTTTTGTTTTTTTTTTTTTTTAATTTATTTTTTTTTTTAAATATTAAATTTTATTTTTATATTCCCCCATACAATTGCAAACGCCCCATTCTGACCCCAATCCTTCCCCTCCCGCCCCCCACCCCCCAAAAAGTGTCTCTGGTTCATAGTTTTTTTGTTGATTTTGATTTTCACTTTCTTATATTCATTTTCCTGGTCCCTTATTTAAGTTTTCTAGATTCCTGCTATGAGTGAGACCATCCGGTATTTTTTCTTTTTCTTTTGGCTTATTTCGCTGAGCATGATCCCTTCCAGTGCCATCCATGTTGCTGCAAATTGCATGTGTTTATCTTTTTGAATGCTGAGTAATATTCCATGGTATATATGTACCACATCTTCTTGATCCAGTCATCTATTTTTGGGCATTTGGGTTGTTTCCAAAGCTTAGCTATTGTAAACAGTGCTGCTATAAACATAGGAGTGCAGGTGCTCTTTGGAATTGATGTTTCTGTGTCCTTTGGTAAATACCTAGGAGTGGAATTGCTGGATCATATGGAAGCTCTATGTTTAGTAGGTCCAGAAATCTCCACACAGCTCTCCATAGTGGTTGGACCAGTTTGCACTCCCACCAACAGTGCACAAGAGTTCCTTTTTCTCCACATCCTCGCCAACATTTGTTGTTGCTAGTTTTTTTAATATGTGCCATTCTCACTGGTGTGAGATGGTATCTCATGGTAGTTTTGATTTGCATTTCCCTGATTACAAGTGATGTTGAACATTTTTTCATATGTCTGTTGGCCATTTTCATTTCCTCTTCAGAGAAGTTTCTTTTTAGCTCTTCTGCCCATTTTTTGACTGGATTATTTTCTTTGTTGTTGCTGAGTCTCATCAGCTCTTTGCAGATTTTTGTGATCAGTCCTTTATCATTAGTGTTGGGTGCAAAAATGTTCTCCCAGTTGGTGGGGTTTCTCTTTGTTTTTGTTATTGTCTCTTTTGCTGTGCAGAAGCTCTTTAATTTGATGTAGTCCCAGCTGTTTATCTTTCTCTTCACTATCACTGCTTTGGGTGATGTGTCTGTAAAGATGTCTTTGATGTGCAAATCCCGTAGTGTTTCGCCTATATTTCCTTCTATGTATTTTATGGTTTCAGGTCTTATGTCTAGTTCTTTAATCCATTTTGAGTTGATTTTTGTGTATGGTGTGAGGTAGTGGTCAAGCTTCATTCTTTTGCATGTAGCGACCCAGTTTTCCCAGCACCATTTATTGAACAAACTTTCTTTGCTCCAATGCATAGTCTTTGCTCCTTTGTCAAAGATTAGTTGACCATAAATCTGTGGGTTTATTTCTGGATTTTCTATTCGATTCCATTGGTCTGTATGTCTGTTCTTGTTCCAATACCATGCAGTTTTGATGATTATGGCTTTGTAGTATAGTTTGAAGTCTGGGAGTGTGATGCCTCCATTTCCTTCTTTTTTTTTCAGTAGAGCTTTGGCTATTCGGGGTTTTTGGTGATTCCATATGAATTTCATCAATAATTGTTCTATTTCTTTGAAGAATGCCATTGAGATTTTGATTGGAATAGCATTGAATCTGTATATTGCTTTTGGTAGGATGGCCATTTTAATAATGTTTATTCTTCCAATCCATGAGCAGGGGATGTCTTTCCATTTCTTTGTGTCTTCTTCTATTTCTTTTAACAGTGTTTTATAGTTTTCTTTGTATAGGTCCTTTACCTCTTTTGTTAGATTTATTCCCAAATATTTGATTTTTTTTGTTTCGATAATAAAAGGGGTGGTTTTTTTGATTTCTTCTTCTTCAGATTTATTGTTTGTGTATAGGAAGGCTACTGACTTTTGCGTGTTGATTTTGTATCCTGCCACTTTACTGAATTGATTGATGAGTTGAATTAGTTTTTCTGTGGAGATTTTGGGGTTCTCTATGTATATTATCATATCATCTGCAAATAGTGATAGTTTGACTTCTTCTTTTCCTATTTGGATTCCTTGGATGTCTTTCTCTTGTCTTATTGCTCTGGCTAGGACTTCCAGTATTATATTGAAAAGCAGTGGTGAGAGTGGACATCCTTGTCTTGTTCCAGATCTTAATGGAATTGCTTTCAGCTTTTCACCATTGAGAATGATACTGGCTGTTGGCTTGTCATAGATGGCCTTTATGATGTTGAGGTATGTTCCTTGTATCCCAAGAATTTCAAGGGCTTTTATCATGAATGGGTGTTGCACTTTGTCGAAAGCTTTCTCAGCATCTATTGATATTATCATATGGTTTTTATATTTCTTTTTGTTGATGTGTTGGATAACGTTGATTGATTTTCGGATGTTAAACCATCCTTGTGCCCCTGGAATGAATCCAACTTGGTCGTGGTGAATTATCTTATGGATACATTGTTGGATTCTGATAGCTAAAATTTTATTGAGGATTTTTGCATCAGTGTTCATTAGGGAGATTGGCCTATAGTTTTCCTTTTTTGTGTTGTCCTTATTCAGTTTTGGTATTAGTGTAATATTGGCTTCATAGAACGTGTTTGGTATTGTCCCTTCCTTCTCAATTTTTTGGAAGAGTTTGTGAAGGATAGGCACTAATTCGTCTCTGAATGTTTGGTAGAATTCATTTGTAAATCCATCAGGTCCTGGGCTTTTGTTTTTGGGGAGGTTTTAATTACCATTTCAATTTCGCTGCTTGTAATTGGTCTGTTTAGGTGTTCTATTTCTTCTTTATCTAGCTTTGGGTGATTGTAGAGTTGTAGGAATTTGTCCATCTCCTCTAGATTGTTGAACTTGTTTCCATATAACTGTTCATAGTAGTTACTGATTATTCTTTTGATTTCTGCTGTGTCCGTTGTGATTTCTCCTCTTTCATTTATGATTCTGTGTATTTGTGCTTTCTCCCTTTTTTCCTTTGTGAGCCTGGCTAGGGTTTGTCTATTTTATTTATTTTTTCAAAGAACCAGCTCTTGGTTTCATTGATCTTTTGGATTGTTTTTTTTAGTTTCAATTTCATTTATTTCTGCTTTGGTTTTATTATTTCTTTCTTCTACTGGTTCTGGGGTTTTTTTGTTGTTCTTTTTCTAGATCTTGAGCTTCGAGATTAGGTTGTTTCTTTGAGTTCTTTCTTGTTTTTTGATGTGAGCTTCTATTGCTATATATTTTCCTCTTATTACTGCTTTTGCTGCATCCCATACATTTAGGATATTGGTGTCCTCCTTGTCATTCAATTCAAAGAATTTTTTAATTTCTTCTTTGATCTCCTCGTTAGTCCAGTGGTCTTCCAGTAGTGTGGCTTTTAATCTCCATGAGGTAGGATAGTTCCTTGCCTTCTTTTTATGATTTATTTCTAGTTTGATGCCTTCGTGGTCAGAAAAAATGGTTGGTATGATTTCAATCTTGTGTATCTGTTGATGTTTGTCTTGTGCCCAGTATGTGATCGATCCTGGAGAATGATCCGTGTGCGCTTGAGAAAAATGTGTACTCCGTTTTTTTGGGTTTAGTGTTCTATAGATGTCTGTTAAGCCCAAATGCTCTAGGTCCTTATTTAGAGCTTTAGTTTCTTTACTTATTTTTTGTCTTGTTGATCTATCCATTGTTGATAGTGGTGTGTTGAAGTCTCCCACTACATATGTGTTTTCTCTGATGTCTGTTTTCAGAGAGGACAACAGTTGTCTGATATATTTTGGTGCTCTTTCGTTTGGTGAGTATATGTTAATGAGCGTTATTTCTTCTTGAAGTATTGTCCCCTTAATCATAATGTAGTGACCATTGGGGTCTCTTTTATTTTCTTGAGTTTGAAGTCTGTTTTATCTGATATAAGTATAGCTGTTCCTGCTTTCTTTTTTGGCCCATTTGCTTGTAGGATTGTTTTCCATCCTTTGACTTTGAGCCTATTTTTATCTTTTGTAGCTAAATGTGTTTCCTGGAGACAGCAAAAGGTTGGGTTTTGTTTCTTAATCCAGGCTGCAACTCTGTGTCTTTTATTGAAGAGTTTAGTCCATTTACATTTAGAGTTAATATTGATATGTTAGCATCTGTATTTGCCATTATGTTTGTCTTTCCTTTGATTTTATTTATTTATTCTTTTAATAACTT
The DNA here is from genome assembly GCF_014898055.3 of Talpa occidentalis. NCBI lineage: Eukaryota > Metazoa > Chordata > Mammalia > Eulipotyphla > Talpidae > Talpa > Talpa occidentalis. The sequence goes on from NW_023600993.1 coordinate 62,514,957, forward strand.
TTTTTCTTTTGGTCTTCTTTCGTTGTTATTCGTCCCTCTGAGGTTCTGGCTTTAGGATTCCTTGTAGTATTTTTTGGAGTGGGGGTTTAGTCGCAATGAAATTCCGGAGTTTCTCTTTGTCTGGGAAGGTCCATATTCTTTCTTCATGGAGGAAAGAGAGCTTTGCGGGATAGAGTATTCTTGGTTGGCATCTGTTTTCTTGGAGTCTGTTGACTATGTCCCTCCACTCTCTCCTTGCCCGTAGTGTTTCTTCAGAGAAGTCTGATGTCAGCCTGATTGGTTTTCCTTTGAATGTTATCTGTTTCTTCCCTCTTGTCAGCTTCATTATTTTTTCCTTGTCCTGGATTCTTGGGAGCTTTACTATTATGTGTCTTGCTGTGTTTTTCCTTTCGTCGTGGAAGTTTGGTGTTCTTCTTGCTTCTTGTATATCAATTTTCAGCTCCTTCTTCTCATTTGGGAAGTTCTCTTCAATTATATCCATGAATATTTTCTCTGTTCCTACATCTCTCTCCTCTCCTTCTGGAATTCCTATAACTCTTATATTTCCTTTCCTCATGGAGTCAGATAGTTCCCGAGTCTTTCTTCATTCTTTTTCTTTCGTACTTCTCTTTCCTTTTCTGTTTTGGTTCTTTTTATTTCTGTGTCTTCAAGATTACTTATTCGTTCTTCCATTTCATCTATTCTGCTTTCATTGCTTTTCCCAGAGTTCTTTAGTTCCTCCATTAATTCTTTGATCTCCTGCATTTCTCTTACTTCCCTCTTTAGGGACTCAATTTCCTTCTTCTGATCTATCACTTTTTAATCATGGCAATTTTAAATTCTCTTTCTGGAAGGCTCAGAAGTTCTTCCAAGTTGCTGTCGTTGCAATCTGGGGAGTGGTTTTCTTTTTGTGGTGTGCTTCTTTCCTGAGGAGTTTTTAGGTTGCGTGTGGTTCTTCTACTCCCTACTGTCTGTTTTCTAATTTGTCGTATGCGTTGGGACAATGTGTTGCTCGGACTGACTGACATCTTGGGTGAACTTCTCCGCTCCCCTCTGGCTCTTCCAGGAGCCATCTCTGTCTTCTGGGGGAGCTTTCTGCTGGTTTTAGGCAGTTTTTACTGAAGAAATGTCCCTGTTCTCAAATGGCGAAGCGGGATGCAGTCCCTGCGCCTCCGGTTTTCAGGCACACTCTTCTGCGCACCCGGTCTGCCCCGGACGTGGGTGCCTGCTCCCTCTGTGGGCTCAGACTGCTGGTCGGAAGGGGCCTGGCGTGGAATAACTTCCCGGCTGGCCACTGGGTCCTCCAGAACCTTCTGCCCTTTTCAAGCAGACTTAAGAAATGTCCTGTTTTATAGGGTGTTAGTGACTTTTTTTTTCCTGGTCGCTAGGTGGCGCCAGAGATCTCTCCTATTGTCCTTGGGGGGCTGTTTTTCGCCTCCCCCCACCCCGTGGGACAGAGAACAGAGCGGGAATGGTAGGGTACACCTCAACAGCTTTGGGGTGCTGTGTCTGCCTTGTGCCCCACCGTCGTGGAGAAACCACGCCCCGAATTTTCATGCCCGGGTCTCAGTTCAAAGCCCTCAGGTCCAGGACGCGGGCTGTAGCCCAGTTCAGTGCGCGGGAATGGCGCCTTTTGCACCGCTCCCGTGCCCGGGTGCCTGGTTCCTGCTCACTCAGGGAGGGACCTTCACCTCAGTGAGGACCTCCGTGAGTCTCCCCGCAAGCCTAGGTCGTCTCCCCGCAAGCCTAGGTCGCAGGCGCGGGGACCTGGGCAGCCGTGATCCGGGCTGCACTTGCTTTTCAAGCGCGCCAGGCGCGCCGCGTTTCCCGCGCAGGCTTACCGGCAGCCCGGGCTGTGTGTGCGTCTCCCGGGGTCTTTGTTCTTCTCTAATGGCTCCCGGAGCCGTTTGCTCACCGCCACTGCGGATCCTGCAGGGTTCGCCTCAGCTCCCGTTCACGGGTGTTGTGGCTGCAATAGTTCCTTTCCGCTCACAGTCCCGCTTGCTGCGTCGTTTGTTCTTGTCGGTTGTTTTGGTTTGTTGTTTCCTCCTCTCTGCCAGTCGGAGAGTCT
>NW_023600993.1:62517106-62554834 GCF_014898055.3 Talpa occidentalis
GCTTGTCCCTGGCTTCCAGGGTGTGCCCTCCCCTGACCGGGACCCCGGCCCTCCGTCTAGGGCGTCTGCGGGCGCCCGACCCCGCCGCTGGGGCTGTGAGTGCGAGAGGAGGGTTCAGGCGTGCCCCGGGAGAAAGGTTTGGGCTTCCGCGAAGGGTTAGAGGGCCCCGTTCGCCCATGGGGGACGACGATCCCGTACCCCCATGGGTGCAGGTGTGGCCCCAGTCGTGGGGGCTGAGTGTTCCGAACCCCTTCACCAGCGCCCTAGAGGCGGCCATAGGAAGTGCACCTGTGCGCGGCCAGAGTCGGGTGGGCGGGTCATACTCCAGTCAGGGGCGGAGCCTGGGGCTCATAGCGCTGCTGGGCCAGGTGTGGACTCTTCCCCTTTGAGTGGTGCTGGCTTGCCCGGGGCTTTTTTCCGCACCAGCCTGTGTGCCTGCAGTTTGGAAGAGGCCACGGTCGCCCCTGGTCCCTGGCTTCCAGCAGGTGCCCTCTCCTGACCGGGACCACGGCCCTCCGTCTAGGGCGTCTGCGGGCGCACGTCCCCGCCGCTGGGGCTGTGAGTGCAAGAGGAGGGTGCAGGCGTGCCCCGGGAGGAATGTTTGGGCTTCCGCGATGGGGAAGAGGGCCCCGATCCCCCATGGGGGAGTACATTCCAATACCCCCGTGGGTGCAGGTTTGTCCCCAGCCAGGTGGGGGCTGATGGTCCCCGAACCCCCTCACCAGCGCCCCTTTGCGGCGGCCCTAAGAAGTGCACCTTTGCGCAGCCAGAGTCGGGTGGGCGGTGTCAGGCTCTGGCCAGTGGCGAAGCCTGGGGCTCATCACCGCTGCTGAGCCAGGTGCGGACTCTACACCTTTGAGTGGTGCTGGCTTGCCCGGGGCTATATATCGTGCCAGCCTGTGTGCCTGCAGTTTTGGAAGAGGCCGCGGTCGCCGCTTGTCCCTGGCTTCCAGGGGGTGCCCTCCCCTGACCGGGAACCCGGCCCTCCGTCTAGGGCGTCTACAGAGCACGGCCCTGCCGCTGGGGCTGTGAGTACGAGAGGGGGTGCAGGCGTGCCCCTGGAGGAAGGTTTGGGCTTCCGCGAAGGGGAAGAGGGCCCCGTCCTCCATGGCGGACGACAACCCGTACCCCCGTGGGTGCAGGGTTGGCCCCAGCCCGGTGGGGCTGAGGGTCCCCGAACCCCCTCACCAGCGCCCCTAGCGGCGGCCCTCGGAAGTGCACCTGTTCGCAGCCAGAGTCGGGTGGGCGGGGTCAGGATTTGACCATGGGCGGAGCCTGGGGCTCATCAGCGCTGCTGGGCCAGTGCGCACTCTTCCCCTTTGAGTGGTGCTTGCTTGCCCGGGGCTTTTTTCGCGCCAGCCTGTGTGCCAGCAGTTTTGGATTAGGCCGCGGTCGCCGCTTGTCCCTGGCTTACAGGGGGTGCCATCACCTGACGGGTACCCCGGCCCTCCGTCTAGGGCTTCTGCGGGCGTACGGCCCCGCCGCTGGGGCTTTGAGTGCGAGAGGAGGGTGCAGGCGTTCCCCGGGAGGAAGGTTTGGGCTTCCGTGAAGGGGATGATGGCCCTGTTCCCACATGGGTGAGGAAAGTTCCGGACCCCCTTGTGTGCGGAGGTGCCCCAGCCCGGTGGGGGCGGTTGGTACCCGAACCCCTTCACCAGCGACCCCTAGTTGCGGCCCTTGGAAGTGCACCTGTGTGCAGCCAGAGTGGGGTGGGCGGGGTCAGTCTCCGGCCAGGGGCGGAGCCTGGGGCTCATCAGCGCTGCTGGGCCAGGTGCGGACTCTTCCCCTTTGAGTGGTGCTGGCTTGCCTGGGGCTTTCCGTGCCGGCCTGTGTGCCTGCAGTTTTGGAAGAGGTCGCGCTCGCCGCTTGTCCCTGGCTTACAGGGGGTGCACTCTCCTTACAAGGTTCTTCCATCCTCCGGAGCACGAGATTTGTTGTTTAAACAACTTGCATGGGAAAATGCTAATTCCCTTTGTAAAGAATTAATTACACCCATAAGAAAAACTGGTACGCTTCAAGATTACATTAAAGTCAGTTTAGATGCTTCCCCAGCGGTTGTACAAGGCATTGCATATGCTGCAGCAATGAAAGGACAACCTTTCGCCGCTTTTGTTCAATCAATGCCTCATGGGCGGCATATCAAACAGGTTACATGTTTCAACTACGGCCAGTCAGGCCACGCCTGCAATAATTGCCCAAACAAAGCCCAAGTAATTGCTGACTTTAAACGTCCTATTCCCTCAACCCCATGCCCTCGTTGCAAAAAAGGCAATCATTCGGCCAACGAATGCCGTTCTAAATGGCATAAAGTTGGTTATAAATTAACCCCTACTTCTAATCAGTCAAATGACTCAAAAAACTTCCAGAGGGGCAAGCCCTCAGCCCCTTAAAAGAAGGAGGGTCTCATCAACAATCCCCTCAGCCCAATTCCCCTCCCCAAGTGTCAGTTCATGACCTCCCCCGGGCACCCCGGGAAGTGCTGGTTTGGATCTAGCTACTATCAAGGATGTTTTATTATCTTCCGCAGACGGTGTACAATTAGTTGAAACCTACTTAAAGGGACCGCTGCCGGATGGCTCGGTTGGACTAATAATTGGTCGCAGTTCGAATTACAAAAAGAATTTTGAGGTTTTTCCTGATATTATAGATGCAGACTTTACGGGTCGAGTCAAAGTTATGATCCGTCCGTTAAAGGAAACTATTCAAATTCATAAAGATCAAAGAATAGCTCAAATTCTACTTTTTAATTATATTAAACTTCCAAACCCAATTTTAAAAGACAAACGAGAAGACGGTGGTTTTGGTTCCACTGAGGTCGTAGCTTGGACGCAGCCCATTACAAAACAAAGACCTTTACAGACCATATATGTTAATGGACACCCCTTCACGGGATTATTAGATACTGGTGCTGACAGGTCATGCATAGCTGGTAAAGACTGGCCCTCATCATGGCCGATTACTAATTCCTCATCTACTTTAATTGGTTTAGGCATGGCAGACAATGTAGCTCCATGCTCTCAGCTTTTATATTGGCAAATGACTGGACATGTTGGTTTTTTTCAACCATATGGAATTCCTTCCTTACCCTTTTCACTATGGGGCCGTGACATAATGGAATCCATGGGGCTAACCCTCACCGCTCCTGATCTAATTGATGAACAGGCTTTTTCTTAGGGGCCATTGTGGAAAATTTATTTGCTGACAAAATTTCCTGGAAAAATGATAATCCTGTCTGGATACCTCAATGGCCCCTTACATCTGAAAAATTCCAGGCTATCCATGTCATTGTCACTGACCAATTACAAAAAGTTCATTTAGAACCCTCTAATAGCCCATGGAATACTCCTGTCTTTGTAATTAAAAACAAATCAGGAAAATGGAGGCTTCTTCAGGACCTCCGCTCAATTAATGACACTATGCATGACATGGGAGCCCTTCAACCAGGTCTCCCTTCCCCTGTAGCTGTCCCAAAACAAAATCATATTATACTTATTGATCTGCAGGACTGTTTTTTCACTAATAAACTTCACCCCGATGATTCTCCCCGGTTTGCTTTTAGTGTCCCATCTGCTAATTTCAACCAACCATGGCAACGATTTCAATGGAAAGTACTGCCTCAAGGCATGAAAAATTCCCCTACTCTATGCCAAAAATTTGTTGATCAGGCTTTACAAGCTACTAGGGAAAAGTTTCCTGATGCCTATATTATTCATTACATGGATGACATTCTTCTAAGCCACCCCTCTAAAGAAGGTGTGGAGTCAATTTTACAACGCTTAATTTCTGATCTTACCTCCTTTGGTCTTGTCATTGCTCCTGACAAGATTCAGCGTGACCGCCCACTTAACTATTTGGGGAAAACTATTCATGATGATTTTATCATGACTCAAAATCTCCAAATCCGTCTTGATAAACTTTCCACGTTAAATGACTTTGAAAAATTGCTTGGAAATATTAACTGGATTCGTCCTTATCTTAAGATTACTACTGGTGATTTACACCCTCTTTTTGAAATTTTGCAAGGAGATCCTAATCCTAAATCCCCTCGGACTTTAACGGCCGAGGCCCTTTCAAAGCTACATCTGGTTGAACAGAGACTTTCTGAAGCTAAGTTCTCCCAAATTGACTATACGTCACCCTGGGACTTACTTGTCCTTAAAACTGAATTTGCTCCTACTGCCTGCCTATGGCAATCTGGTATTCTTGAATGGCTCTATTTGTCACACAACCAAACAAAAATGGTCACATCTTATGCCTCCATGTGTGCATTTTTAATTATGAAAGGTTTAACACGCTCCAAGGAGCTGTTTGCCAAACTTCCCACCTTTATTGTTATTCCATATACTAAAACACAGTTTGAATTTCTACTTCAAAATGATGATGACTGGGGCATAGCATTACTTAATTTTCCTGGTCAGGTTAAATTCCACCTGCCCCAGCACCCTATTTTAAAATTTGCGAGGGAAACTGCTTTTACTTTTCCAAGAATCGTTTCCTCGCAGCCTTTGCCCGGGGCTACTGTTGTTTTTACTGATGGTTCCTCGTCTGGAATGTCGGCAGTTTATCATCCTAATCTGCCTCCTATACAACAATTTTCTAAAAACATCTCTGCCCAACAGGCTGAAATCATCGCTGTGACACTTGCTTTCAAACATTATCGGTGTCCTCTAAATCTATACTCTGATTCTAAATATGTGGTTTCTTTGTTTCCGGCAATTGAAACCGCCTTAATATCTGGGTTATCTCACATCTCCTCCTTGCTGGCTCATTTACAAGCCCTGCTACGAGCCAGAACACATAAATTGTTTATTGGCCACATCAGAGGTCATTCTAACCTACCTGGACCTCTGTCCTTAGGTAACCACATGGCGGACTTACTTACTAAGTCCCCAGCTGTTTTGACGGTGACTCAGGCTCAAGAGAGCCATGCCCTTCATCACCAAAATGCTAATGCTCTACGTCACCGTTTCCAAATTACCAGAGAACAAGCCAGACAAATAGTTCGTGATTGTCCCTCCTGTCCGGAAGTACATCATCCTCTCAAATTGGGAGTTAATCCCCGAGGTTTGAAACCTCAGGTCCTCTGGCAAATGGATGTAACTCATGTCCCCTCTTTTGGGAGACTCTGCTTTGTTCATGTAACCGTAGATACTTTCTCCCATGCCATTCACGCCACTGCTCGTACTGGCGAAGCAGTCAAGGATGTTATTCAGCATCTTACTGCGTGCTTTGCTGTTTTGGGTAAGCCAGTTAAAATAAAAACTGACAATGCTCCAGCATATATTTCAAAATCATTTCAATCATTTTGTGCCCAATGGCGTATTGCTCATGTTACTGGCATCCCATACAATCCTCAGGGACAAGGTATAATAGAAAGAACTCATCAAACATTGAAAACCCAAATTGACCGTCTGCAAAATGTTGCCCGTTTTTATTCCCCTCAACATCTCCTTCAACATGCCCTATTTGTAATTAATCATCTTAACTCTGATGATAAAGGTATTACCCCTATGGTGCGGCATTGGGGATACACTGATGTCTCCAATCTGCCTCAGGTTAAATGGAAAGACCTACTCACTGGCGCCTGGAAAGGCCCAGATTTGCTACTCGCCTCAGGGCGAGGTTATGCTTGCATTTTTCCTCAGGATGCCGACTCCCCTGTCTGGATCCCAGACAGACTCATCCGCCACTGCCCGCCGGTCTCGAGCACGAGCCCAGATTCTCCGGCACCGACGGAAGATGGCGCGCTTGACGAGGAAAATGTGTCATCTTCAGCTCCAGCGGGAAACTCCCAGCTGCCTTCCGACATGGGATCACATAAAGGCCCTTACGACGATGGCTGAACATCTAGTTCAACAAAATAATGCTCCACGCACAGCCACATCAATATTCCTGGCTATCATTGCCATCTTGGCGACTCAATCCACGCCTGTACAGTCGGCCCACTGTTGGGCTTATGTACCCGAGCCGCCTTTTCTTCATCCCGTTCCCTGGACTGAAAATTCTGCCATAAAAGTTTACGTCAATGACACTAACCTCCTGCTGATTTTCACCCTGAACATATGGTTTCTTCCCCTATTGATTATGAGGGTTTCTCTGATGACCCTCCACTCTGTGTCTTTACTAACTCTGTATCCCTTCCCGGTTGTATGATGCTACATTATGTTTCCATGCTCACTGATGCACCACCTCGTACCCCTCCGGAGAACCACCGCACGGACAACAGAGACTGTGTTGTCTGGGGCCTGACGTTTAAGGCTTTGGACCAACTGACGGCAGACAATGAAATCCGCACCTTCTCCTCACCATCCTTTACTCCCCTTTTCCCAACTGTGTTCAAAAATACCGGGATGTTGACCAATTCTGGGATTCCCTTATTTCTTACCCAGCTTGGCTACATTGTGGTTTTTCTCAGGCAATGCCTATATCTCCTCTCAGGTCTCGGTTTACTGGGTATGATTTTTCATTTGCTGTTCCAGCCCTTCACTACAGAAAGTTTTCTGTTCGATGGGTACCACCTATGTATGCTTTTCATCATCATAATAAGACTTATTTCCAGCCTGAACTTTTTCGCCTCTTGGCTGCTGTTGATGCCGTTCACTTCAAACATCCTGGCTACAACACAACCAAAGTTCCTGTGCGTGCCTGTGTTGGATACCCCTTTGCTCTGCTCCTGGGAGATGCTTCATCCACACGTATCCAATCCCGCGGGAAATCTTTTTTTATCCAATGTTCGGGTTGTGTGGTTACTAATTGTATTACCCCCTCTCTTGCTCGTCTATATCCTGCGGTGGTCTTGCTCAAAAGACCCTCCTATGTTATGTTACCTGTTGATTTACATAATATGCCTTGATATGATAATACTGCCATGCAAGTTTTAGATGAAGTACATGCTCTTCTTCGTCCCAAACGTTTTATTGCTACCCTTATTCTAGGCATTGCCGCTCTGATTTCCTTAGTTACCTCTTTAGCTGCTTCCTCTGTTGCTTTAATTCAGGAAGCTAAGACAGCTTCTTTTGTAAATGACCTTACCAAAAACGTGTCCATGGCGCTCGCAATACAGCGGGACATTGATTATAAAGCAGAAAGAAAGTTAAATGCTCTGGAAGAAATTGTTATTGCTATGGGCAATGAGGTTCAACTTCTCAAACAACAACTGTCTACTTGTTGCCATGTTCAGTTTCGTTTCATTTGTGTTACGCCTTTACATTATAACTCCTCCTTACATTGGAATCTTACCAAACATCACCTATTGGGCATCTGGCAAGACAATGACCTTTCTCATGACCTTTCGTCTCGCCAAGCTGAAATTTCTGCTATCATTAAGTCTCATCTGCACACTTCACTCTTCCTTTGCTCATTCTCTAGTTTCCACTCCCCAATCTTTGACTCCTACTCACTGGTATCATCTCGTTCTCTCCTTTATTGTTCTTTCCCTACTCGTCCTGCTCCTTTGTTTACTCCTTCCCCTCTGTGCCCGCTTACTTCACAGGTCCATTCATCGTCTTCAACGAGATATGTACGCCTTCCAGCTCCGTTCTAAAAACAAAGGGGGACCTGCTGCACCTCCCCCTGCAGTGACCTTTAGGGTTAACCGGCCCTAGGTCCGGCTGGGCAACCAGCGCGCAGGGGGAGAACAGCAAAACCCTACATACCTGCTGCACCTCCCCCCGCAGTGATCTTTAGGAATGGCTTTCGCCAGGGTCCCTAGGTCCGGCTGGGCAACCAGTGCGCAGGGGGAGAACAGCATAACACCCTGAAGCAAAGGAAGTTCAGCAGAAGTTCCCTGAAAAGGCAGAAGCTTATCAAAAGGTAACAACCACCAAGAACCACTACAAGAATGCTAAAAATCTTATCCCATCTTTCTAGAACTACAAACTATAATCCCTTATTTGTCTTTCTAAACTTCCTTCTTTCTTCTATAATGGTCATTGCTTGTTATGTAGATCACCTCCCTGATGGTGATAGACTGAGCCCATGAGTAAGCTAATTTCATTGATATTCATTCCTGTGCTTTTGGAAAACATACATATACTGGTCACAAACTCAAAGAAAATTACACTCAGATTTCACTCTTGAAGTGTGTCAGTTTGTCATTTCTTCACCGACGCCCTGACCACCCCGCACGCTTCTCTCAACCCTGAGGTGGCCTCATCGTCTACTGCTGTGCTGGTCCGCGGCACCCGGCCCTCCGTCTAAGGCGTCTGCGGGTGCACGGCCCCGCCACTGGGGCTGTGAGTGCGAGAGGAGGGTGCAGGCGTGCCCCGGGAGTAAGGTTTGGGCATCCCCTGAGGGGAAGAGGGCCCCGTTCCCCCATGGGGGAGGAAAGTTCCGTATCCCCATGGGTGCAGAGGTGGCCCCAGGCTGGTGGGGGCTGCGGGTCCCCGAACCCCCTCACCAGCGCCCCCTAGCGGCGGCCCTAGGAAGTGCACCTGTGTGCAGCCAGAGTTGGATAGGTAGGGAACGGCTCCGGCCCGGGGCACAGGCTGGGGCTCATCAGCGCTGCTGGACAAGGTGCGGACTCTTCCCCTTTGAGTAGTGCTGGCTTGCCCGGGGCTTTCCACGCCGGCCTGTGTGCCTGCATTTTTGGATGAGGCTGCGGTGGCCGCTTGTCCCTGGCTTAGAGGGGGTGCCCTCCACTGACAGGGACCGCGGCCCTCCGTCCGGGCGTCTGCGGGAGCACGGCCCCGCCGCGGGGGCTGTGAGTGCGAGAGGAGGGTGCAGGCGTGCCCCGGGAGGAAGGTTTAGGGTTCCGTGAGGGCGAAGAGGGCCCCTTTCCCCCATGGGTGAAGACAATCCCGTACCCCCATGGGTGCAGAGGTGGCCCCAAACCCGTAGGGGCTGAGAGTCCCCGGACCCCCTCACCAGCGCCCCCTAGCGGTGGCCCTAGGAAGTGCACCTGTGCGCAGCCAGAGTCGGGTGGCCGGGGTCAGGCTCTGGCCAGGGGCGGAGCCCGGGGCTCATCAGCGCTGCTGGGCCAGGTGCGGAATCTTCCCCTTTGAGTGGTTCTGGCTTGCCCGGGGCTTGCCGCGCCGGCCTGTGTGCCTGAAGTTTTGGAAGAGGCTGCGGTCGCCACTTGTCCCTGGCTTACAGGCGGTGCCCTCCCTGATTAGGACCCCGGCCGTCCGTCTAGGGCGTATGTGGTCGCATGGCTCCGCCGCTGGGGCTGTGAGTGCATGAGGAGGGTGCAGGCGTGCCACGGGAGGAAAATTTGGGCTTCCCCCGAGGGCAAGAGAGCCCCGTTCGCCCATGGGGGAGGAAAGTTCCGTAACCACATGTGTGCAGATATCCCACTAGCCCCGAGTGGGCTGAGGGTCCCCGAACCCTCTCACCAACTCCCCTAGCGGCGGCCCTAGGAAGTGCACCAGTGTGCATTCAGAGTCGGGTGGGCGGGGTCTGGCTCTGGACAGGGGCGGAGCCTGGGGCTCATCAGCGCTGCTGGGCCAGGTGCGGACTCTTCCCCTTTGAGTGGTTCTGGCTTTCCCGGGGCTTTCTGCGCTGGCCTTTTTGTCTGCAGTTTTGGAAGAGCCCACGGTCGCCGCTTGTCCCTGGCTTACAGGTGGTGCCCTCCCCTGAACGGGACCTCGGCCCTCCGTCTAGGGCTTCTGGGAGCGCAAGGCCCTGCCGCTGGGTTTGTGAATTCGAGAGGAGGGTGCAGGCGTGCCCCGGGTGGAAGATTTGGGCTTCCGCGAAAGGGAAGAGCGCCCGTTCCACCATGGGGGAGGACAGTCCCCTACCCCCATGTGTGCAAAGGTGGCCCCAGCCCGGTGGGGGCTGAGGCTCCCCGTACACCCTCACCAGCGTCCCCTAGCGACGGCCCTCGGAAGTGCACCTGAGCGCCGGCAGTGTCGTTTGGGCGGAGTCAGGCTACGGTCGGGGCGGAGCCTTGGGCTCATCAGCGCTTTGGCGGCTCCTGCTCCCCCAGAGAGCAAAATTTCCATTGCCACTATTTATCGTTAATATAAGAGTGTCTGTACTATGAAAGTACATAAGTCCCTCTTCCCCTGTGTGCTGGACGGGACAGTCAATGACGGGTAAGATCAGAAAAGATTTCTGATGAGCTAAGAGAGGCGCAGGCCCCAAGGGGATTTTAATGGTTCCCACCTTTTACCTATGGAAAATAACTGATGGAAAACAAGTCTGGGAAATGTTGAGACACAACCAAGGCATGTTGTTAATCATTAATAGTCTAGGTCTTGTACTGAAGAAATTCATTTATGGTGAGAAAAACTGGTTCTATGACTTCTAGCAAATATGTAACCAAGTAGAACTATAGGAATAATAAATAGAACTGAAAAATAATAATATAATGTTAAAGATATGAGAAAAATGTATAATCATAGTAAAAAATCATAATGTTAAAATAAGCCTCCACTGGGGGTGTTACGATAAGTTCTTGATTCCTTGATAAATAATAGACAATATGTTATGTTATTCATGTTTCACTGCATTTACGATAAATCTGACGTATGATTAACCACATACTGTAAAAAACATATTGAAGTAATGACTTTGGAAATGTACAAAAAGAAAAGGCTGATTCCAAAAAAGCGCACTGAGATCTTCACTCTCTCTTGAGTTTGTCTGTGTGTCATTTCTTTTTTCCCTCGCCCTAATTCCTTCGACAATTTTCTGCTCGTTCTCACTCAACCCCTGTGATTATCTCAATCTCCCGCCGCCGTTGAGCTGGTCCGCGTTAGGTGGTTCCCAACGTGGGGCTCGAGTCCCAAACAGTGGAGCTCAGTGAAGCTGGAAGAATCGACTTTCTCTGCTTTGTGAGACTGTGTGTATGTTTGTGTGAGTAATTGTGTTTGAATTCCAAGGCTCTTTTGAGCCGCGGAGCCTGTGTGGGCTCGTACCTGCAGTTCTGCGAAAGCCGTAAGGTTTAGTGGGGTCTCCTTGTGGAGTGCAAGACCGGGGCTTGTATGGTCACCCCTATACCAAGGCTTTCTAATACTCCGCGAGGAGTACGGTCAGCCGAGCATCGCTGAGTGTTTTTAGTTTTGCTTTCTAGGCGAAAAACTCTCTAGGTATTTCCTTAAGAAGACGACGTGTTTGGAAGAACGAGCTTGAGGTAAGCTATCTCTCCACTTTTTTTTTCTAAAAAATTTTTGTCGAAGGATAGGGAATCTCGTCTGGGCGCCGCGGGCCTGCTGGTAAAGGCTGACCAGTTAAAGAGGACGAGTAATCTATAAATATGGGGCAATCTTACTCTAGAGATAGAGGACTTTTCCTTTCAGTTTTAAGTCACATGTTAAAGAGTCGAGGGATGACCATAAGTAACAGGTCCCTCAGTGAATTTTATGAGTTTATTTTAAGAATCTGCCCCTGGTTTCCTGAAGAGGGCAGTTTGTCTTTGACAAATTGGAAACGTGTAGGAAAGGAAATCTGGAGATTTTATAACCAAAACGGCCCTACACAGGTGCCCGTTCAAGCTTTTCCTTTGTGGATACAAATTAGAGATTTATTAGTTGGTTCTACGGAAGCAGATCTATGGAAAGGAGAAATCTCAGAAGAAAGTAGTGATCAGGAAGCTTTTCCTTTTGCCAATAAATCTAAAACATATTTGGGTGCTGTGTTCCCTACTGCAGCTATTGCAGAAGGAAAACTTGTAGATTGTCACCCTGGAGATACTGAATATGCAGAATATATGGGTGATGAGGATGATAGTGACTTTGAAGAAACATTTGCTGATCTTTGTAGGACAACAGAACCAAAACAAAACCCTGTGCCACAGAATACTCTTATGGCTCCAAATTATTTTAGCAAGAAAAAACAATTTAAATGCTCTAAACCAAAGAGGCTGCACGCCCCTCCTCCAGGAACAGAAAGTGGCATAAGGATGGACATAAATTAAAATAAATAGTAGAGAATCCAAAAAAAAAACCTCTCAGAGGGGCGAGCCCTCAGCCCCATAAATGAAGGAGGGTATACTCCGGGGCAAATAAGCTCTAAAGAAACACCTGCGCCTGCTACGAATGTAGCCGTACATGATTTGCCAAGAGCCACTCCTGGAAGTGCAGGATTAGATCTTGCAGCCATGGCTGATGTTATCATGTCAGCCACGGATGGAGTTCATTTAGTTGACACTTACTTAAAGGGACCGCATTCAGAAGGTACTGTCGGACTTATTGGCCGTAATTCAAATTATAAAAATAATTTTGAAGTTCTACCTGGAATAATTGACTCAAGTTTTGAAGGGAAAGTTAAAGTCATGGTTCGACCTTTGAAAGAAACAATACAAATTCACAAAGATCAACGTATTGCACAAATTCTTGTGCCGTCTTATGTTAAGTTGCCTAATCCAATTTTAAAAGAAAAAAGAGGTGATGATGGCTTTGGATCCACGGATGTAATTGCATGGACCCAGAGCATTACAAAAGAACGGCCATTGAAAAAATTAATTGTTAATGGACATCCAATCATGGGATTGCTAGACACAGGAGTAGATAGATCATGTATAGCAGGACTGGCCTGCTGCGTGGCCAGTTTTAAATTCCTCCTCCACGTTGATTGGATTGGGTATGGCCAATAATGTGGCTCAACTTTCCAAATGTTATCCTGGCAATTAGGATCTCAGAAAGGTTAGTTTCAACCTTATGTGATTCCTGCATTGCCCTTCTCCTTATGGGGACATGACATCATGGACTCTCTGCAATTGTCTCTAGTTACTCCAAATGTGATTGATGAACAGGCTTATTCATAGGGTCCATTAAAACTCAAAAATAAGCTGATAAAATCAGTTGGAAAGATAAAACTCCTTTCTGGATCGATCAAAGGCCCCTGACAGTAGAAAAAATCCAGGCCATCCAAACTATAGTACAGGAACAATTACTTAAGGGACATTTAGAGCCTTCTACAAGTCCATGGAATACTCCTTTTTTTTGTATTAAAAAAAATCTGGCAAGTGGCGACTCTTGCAAGATTTGAGAGCAGTAAATGCCACTATGCACAATATGGGTGCCCTACAGCCAGGGTTGCCTTCTCCTGTAGCAGTTTCAAAAAACAATTATGTTATTATTATTGATTTACAAGACTGCTTCTTTACAAAAAAATTACATCCTAATAATTGTCAAAAAAAATGCTTTTAGGGCCTCCCCGGTGGCGCAGCGGTTGAGCGCTGGGTTGCAAAGCTGCCCGCAGCCTCTGAAGCACCGGTTCGATCCCCGGCTGCTCCACCAGAGAGGGTCCACATGGCGCGCAGACCTCTCCTGCCGCCCGCTGCTCCCCTCAGCAGTGTACTTCGGTCCTTCTGCCTGCTCTGCTCCCCGCTCTGGCTCTGGTGAATTCTCTCACCCTCCCGCGCTTCTGACTGTACCCAGTGATTGTATAAATAAATAAAAATAAATCTTTAAAAAAAAAATGCTTTTAGTATTCCATCTAGCAATTTTCAACAACCATGGCAAAGATATCAGTGAAAAGTTTTGCCCCAAGGAATGAAAACTTCTCCTACTTTGTGTCAAAAATTTGTTGATCAGGCCTTGCAGGTTACTAAAATTAAATTTCCAGAGGCATATATTATCCATTATATGGATGATATTCTTTTAAGTCATCCTTCAAAGGATGTTGCAGATTCAATTTTGACCCATTTAATAGAACAATTCACAGCTTATGGTCTGGTAGTAGCACCAGATAAAATTCAAAAGGACCGACCTTTAAATTATTTAGGAAAAATCATTTATGATAATCACATTATGACTCAAAATTTACAAATTCGTGTTGATAAATTGCAAACCCTAAATGACTTCCAAAAGTTACTAGGTAATAACAATTGGGTTAGGCCTTATTTGAAAATTACTACCGGACATTTACATCCACTTTTTGCAATTCTACAAGGCGATTTGAATCCTAGATCTCCTCGTGCCTTGACTCCGGAGGTATTACAAAGCCTTCGTTTAGTTGTACAAAAAATTTCAGAAGCCAGAGTTACTCAAATTCATTACTCTAAAACGTGGGATTTGTTGATTATGCAAACTGCCTATACTCCTACAGCCTGCTTATGGCAGGAGGGCATTTTGGAATGGTTGCATCTCTCCCATGCACAAACACGTGTGTTGACAGCGTATCCATCTATGTGTGCATTACAAAACGTCTCGAAAAATGTCTCTGCTCAGCAGGCTGAAATAATTACAGTCATTATGACACTTGAACATTTTGCTCAGCCTTTTGCTCAGCCTTTAACTTTGTTTTCTGATTCTAAGTATGTGGTTAGGCCATTTATTCTTTTAAAATAAATAAAATATTTCTAAATAATAGTATTTAAAGTTCATTTACTATTGCTAAGGTAATAAAAATGGTTAAATATAACTATATAATATAACTAAAGGTTTTTATAATAATATTATAAACCCACTGCAACGGATGGGTGGGGGCTGCCCCTGGTCTCAACAAGCAGCTGCCTGGACTTTTTCTCCAGTGTTGGGATCACTGGCAAGTCTCTACTGCCTTCCTACTGTGGGGGACTAAACTCTTTTGGTTCGTTCTAGGAAAAAAGTTTTATTTCCCTATGTTTTTTCTAAATTTTAAAGTCTAAATTGTCTAAGAAAAAAACTACTGAGTTATTTTGAATTTGCTAACAAGCTATACAAAATGCTTATTGGTTGAATAAAAGTTTTTGATTTACTTAGTGGACCTGTAAAAGGTTAAATTTCTTGTTAAAATTAATTAAGCTCTCAAAAAATTTTAAATAATAATACAAACATATTTGAGCTAAATTCAAACCTCAAATTTTAATAAAAGCCTAAAAACAGGCAAACTCTAAAATATCCCTCATCTCCTGTTATCAAAATAACAGGGTTCCTTTTGTTTTAACATATACTTGCTCTCAGTATAACAAAACATTGACAACCTAAAGCCAAAAATCACTTCTTAAAAATATAAACTCAAAAAATATTCTCTTATAAAAACCTCAGTGGCATCACAAAAATTAATAAAATAACTATCTCTTAAAAAATATATATATATATGGCCAAAATTTTAAATATATATCAAGAGATCTCTGTATCTGTTTGTCTGTCTTTGTGTTTTGTTTTGTTTTGTTTAGTGTTGTTTTATTTTGTTTTGTTTTTTCTCTCTGGAAGATTAATTATAAATGGCACGTATATAAATTTTCATAAAAACAAATCTTATAATTACAATCATTTTTGATAAACAAAAACTAATTCAAATTTTATGCTATAATTTAAAGCATATATGCCTTAAAGTTATGTTAAGTATTAATAATTTACTTTGTTTAATGTGTTTAATTCAAAAGTCTGGTATAAATGGTAGTTTTGTCTTTCCTATTAGGTCACTGTATGTAAAATAGGTACAAAGCTCTAAATTTTTGTTTTTTTATTAATTTGTCTACTACTTGTTTAATAATGCGAATTCACCCATCTGGTCCCTGCTAAATTAAACCAACACCTTGGTTCCTCCTCTTCACTGACTGAAACCTGAAAAGTCACAGATCACCTACTCCTTCACCACTTCCAATGGGACTCGTGCTTACTTGAACTTTTTCGTCTTTTTGCTACTGTGAATACTATCAAACTTTTTAGCACCAGACAACATATCTACGCCATATGAAATTTCAGTCTTCGTGCCTGCATTGGATACCCCTATACATTGTTTTTTGGATCTGCCAACACAATAAACATTTCCCGCCACGGGAATTCCTATTCTGTCACCTGTTCTAAATGCGTGTTGTCTAATTGCCTAACTCCTAATATTGTTCATAATTTTTCTACTATGTTTATGTTAAAAAAACCTTCTTATGTTATATTACCTGTTGAATTACAAGATACCCCATAATTTGACAATATTGCTTTACAAGTTATTCAGGAAGTCAATGCCTTAATTTGTTCTAAACATTTTGTTGCTACGCTTATTTTAGGTATTACTGCCTTAATTGCTATTGTGACTTCTCTTACAGTTTCGTCTGTTGCCCTGGTTCAGGAAACACATACTGCTCATTTTGTTAATAATCTCACAAAAAATGTTACTTTGGCTTTAGCTCTGCAAAATGACATTGATCAAAATCTAAAACACAAACTAAATGCTTTGGAGGAGACAGTGTTGGCACTTGGTACAAAAGTCCAACAAATTAAACGACTTCTCTCTACTTGGTGCCATGCTCAATTCAGGTTTATTTGTGTTACGCCCAAACTTTATAATTCTTCCTATAATTGGGCTTTTATTTAAAATCATTTACTTGGCATTTGGCGTAAAAGTGACACCAGTCATAATTTGTCTTCTCTCCAGGCTGAAATCTCAGCAATGAGTCAAGCTCATTTGTCCAAACCAGCTTTGTCAGATTTTGCATCTACGTTTTCTGAGTCCTTACGTACTTTGGCACCCTCTAATTGGTTACACTTTCTTATTTCATTGGGTGTAATCATGCTCATTGTCTTGATTTGTTGTCTCATGGTCCCTATATTCTTAAAAATACTCAGCAAATCTATTAAAACTTTACGACGTGATGTGCATCAAATACAACTTAAATTTAAAAATAAAGGGGGAACTGTGGCGGCTCCTGCTACCCCAAGAGCAAAGTTACCATTGCCACAATTTATCGTTAATATAAGAGTGGCTGTACTATGAAAGTACATAAGTCTCTCTTCCCCTGTGTGCTGGACGGGACAGTCAATGACGGTAATATCAGAAAAGATTTCTGACGACCTAAGACAGGCGCAGTCCCCAAGGGGATTTTAATGGTTCCCACCTTTTACTGATGGAAAACAAGTCTGGGAAATGTTGAGACACAACCAAGGCATGTTGTTAATCATTAATAGTCTAGGTCTTGTACTGAAGAAATTCAATTATGGTGAGAGAAACTGGTTCTATGACTTCTAGCAAATGTGTAACCAAGTAGAACTATAGGAATCATAAATAGTACTAAAAAAATAAAAACATAATGTTAAAGATATGACAAAAATGTATAATCATAGTAAAAAATCATAATGTTAAAAAAGCCTCCACTGGGGGTGTTACGATAAGTTCTTGATTCCTTGATAAATAATAGACAATATATTATGTTATTCATGTTTCACTGCATTTACGATAAATCTGACGTATGATTAACCACATACTGTAAATAACATATTGAGGTAATGACTTTGGAAATGTATAAAAAGAAAAGGCTGATTCCAATAAAGCGCACTAAGATTTTCACTCTCCCTTGAGTGTGTCTGTGTGTCATTTCTTTTGTCCCTCGCCCTAATTCCTTCGACCACCATCTGCTAGTTCTCACTCAACCCCTGAGATTGCCTCAATCTCCCGCCGAGGCTGGGCTGGTCCACGGCAAGCGCTGCTGGGCCAGGTGAGGACTCTTCCCCTTTGAGTGGTGCTGGCTAGCCCAGGGCATTCTGCGCCGGCCTATGTGCCTGCAGTTTTGGAAGAGGCCGCGGGCGCCGCTTGTCCCTGGTATACAGGGGGTGCCCTCCCCTAACAGGGGCTACGGCACTCCGTCTAGGGCGTCAGCGGGCGCAGGGCCCGATGCTGGGGCTGTGGGTGGGAGAGGAGGGTGCAGGCGAGACCCAGGAGGAAGTTTTGGGCTTCTGCGAAGGGGAAGAGGGGCCCGTTCCCCCATGCGGGAGGACAATCCCGTACACCCATGGGTGCAGAAATGGCCCCAGCCCGGTGGGGCCTGAGGGTCCCCGAACCCCTTCACCAAATTCCTCTTGCGGCGGCCCTAGAAGTGCACCAGTGCACAGGCAGAGTCGGGTGGGCAGGTTCAGGCTCCGGCCATGGGCGGAGCCTGGGGCATATCAGCGCTGCTGGGCCAGGTGCAGACTCTTCCCCTATGAGTGGTGCTGGATTGCCCGGAGCTTTCCGCTCCGGCCTGTGTGCCTGCAGTTTTGGAAGAGGACGCGGTCGCCGCTTGTCCCTGGCTTACAGGGGGTGCCCTCCCCTGACAGGAACCCCACCCTCCGTCAAGGGCGTCTGCGGGCGCCCAGCCCCAATGCTGGGGCTGTGAGAGCGAGAGGAGTGTGCAGGCGTGGCCCGGGAGGAAGATTTGGGCTTCCCTGAGGGGAAGAGAGCCCTGTTCCCCCATGGGGAAGAAAATCCCGTACCCCCATGGTTGCAGAAGTGGCCCCAGCCTGGTGGGGCAGAGGGTCCCATTAAACCCTCTAAAGCGACCCCTAGCGGCGGCCCTAGGAAGTGCAACAGCGCGCAGGCAGCGTCGAGTGGCGGGTTAGGCTCCGGCCAGGGGCGGAGCCTGGGGCTCATCAGCACTGCTGGGCCAGGTGCGGACTCTTCCCCTTTGAGTGGTGCTGGCTTGCCCGGGGCTTTCCGCTCCGGCCTGTGTGCCTGCAGTTTTGGAAGTGGCCGCGGTCGCCTCTTGTCCCTGGTTTCCAGGAGGTGCCCTCCCCTGACAGGGACCGCGGCCCTCCGTCTAGGGAGTCTGCGGGCGCACGGCTCCGCCACTGTGGCTGTGAGTGCGAGAGAAGGGTGCAGGCGTGCCCCGGGAGGAAGGTTGGGGCTTCCGCGAAGGGGAAGTTGGCCCCGTTCCCCCATGGGGGAGGAAAGTTCCATAACCCCATGGATGCAGAGGTGGCCTCAGCCCGGTGGTGCTGAGGGTCCCCGAACCGCCACAGCAGAGCCCCATATCGGCGGCTCTAGGAAGTGCACGTGTGCCCACCAAGAGTCAGGTGGGCGGGGTCAGGATCCGGCCAGGGGCGGAGCCCCGGGCTCAACAGCGCTGCTGGGCCAGGTGCAGACTCTTCCCCTTTGAGTGGTGCTGGCTTGCCTGGGGCGTTCCGCGCCGGCCTGTGTGCCTGCAGTTTTGGAAGAGGCCGTGGTCGCCTCTTGTCCCTGGCTTACAGGGGGTGCCCTCCCCTGACAGGGACCCCGACCCTGCATCTAGGGCGTTTGCGGGAGCACGGCCCCACCGCTGGGGCTGTGAATGCGAGAGGAGGGTGCAGGTGTGCTCTGGGAGGAAGATTTGGGCTTCCCCCGAGGGAAAGAGGTTCCCGTTCCCCCATGGGGGAAGACAATCCTGTACAACCATGGGTGCAGAGGTGGGCCCAGACCCGTGGGGGCTGAGGGTCCCTGAACCCCTCACCAGCACCCATAGCGGCGGCCCTAGGAAGTGCAGCTGTGCGCAGCCATAGTCGGCTGGGCGGGGTCAGGCTCAGGCCAGGGGCGGAGCCTGGGGCTCATCAGCACTGCTGGGCCTGGTGGCGGACTCTACCCCTTTGAGTGGTGCTGAATTGCCCGGGGATTTCCACGCTGGCCTGTGTGCCTGCAGTTTTGGAAGAGGCTGCGGTCGCCGCTTGTCCCTGGCTTACAGGGGGTGCCCTCCCCTGACTGGGACACCGGCCCTCCGTCTATGCCGTATGCGGGCGCGCGGCCCCGCCGCTGGGGCTGTGAGTGCGTTAGGAGTGTGCAGGCGTGTCCCGGGAGGAAGATTTGGGCTTCCCGGGAGGGCAAGTGAGCCCAGTTCCCCCATGGGGGAGGAAAGTTCCGTACCCCCATGGGTGCAGAGGTGGCCCCAGCCTAGTGGGGGCGAAGGGTCCCAGAACCCCTCACCAGCGTCCCCTAGCGGCGGCCCGAGGAAGTGCAACAGTGCGCAGGCAGAGTCAGTTGGGCGGGTTCAGGCTCCGGCCAGGGGCGGAGCCTGGGGCTCATCAGCGCTCCTGGGCCAGGTGCGGACTCTTCCCCTTTGAGTGGTGCTGGCTTGTCCTGGGCTATCTGCTCCGGCCTGTGTGCCTGCAGTTTTGGAGGATGCCGCGGTCGCCGCTTGTCCCTGGCTTACAGGGGGTGCCCTCCCCTGACAGGGACCCCTGCCCTTCGTGTAGGGCATCTGCGGGGGCACGTCCCTGCGGCTGGGGCTGTGAGTGCGAGAGGAGGGTGCAGGCGTGCCCCGGGAGGAAGGTTTGGGCTTCCGCAAAGGGGAAGTTGGCCCCGTTCCCCCATGGGGGAGGAAAGTTCCATAACCCCATGGATGCAGAGGTGTCCTCAGTCCGGTGGGGGCTGAGGGTCCCCGACCCCCATCACTAGCGCCCCCTAGCGGCGGCCCTAGATAGTGCACCTGTGCGCAGCCATAGTCGGGTGGGCGGGGTCAGGCTCCGGCCAGGGGCAGAGCCTGGGGCTCATCAGCGCTGCTGGGCCAGGTGCGGACTCTTCCCCTTTGAGTGGTGCTGGCATGCCTGGGGCATTTTTCCGCACCGGCCTGTGTGACTGCATTTTTGGAAGAGGCCATGGTCGCCGCTTGTCCCTGGCTTCCAGGGGGTGCCCTCCCCTGACGGGACCCTGGCCCTCCTTCTAGGGCATCTGCGGGCGCACGGCCCCGCCGCTGGGGCTGTGAGTGCCACAGGAGGGTGCAGGCGTGCCCCGGGAGGAAGGTTTGGGCTTCCGCGAATGGGAAGAGGGCCCGTTCCCCCATGGGGGAGGACAATAAGGTACCCCCCTGCGTGCAGGGGTGGCCCCAACCCGGTGGGGCGGAAGGTCCCCAAACCCACTCACCAGCGCACCCTAGCGGCGGTCCTAGGAAGTGCACCTGTGCGAAGGAAAAATCGGGTGGGCGGGTTCAGGCTCCGGCCAGGGGCGTGCCTCAGTCTCATCAGCGCTGCTGGGCCAGGTGAGGACCCTTCCCCTTTGAGTGGTGCTGGCATACTCGGGCTTTCCGCGCCGGCCTGCGTTCCTGCAGTTTTGGAAGAGGCCACGGTCACCTCTTGTCCCTGGCAGGGACCCCGGCCCTCCTTCTAGGGCGTCTGCGGGCGCCTGACCCGCCGCTGGGGTTCTGAGTGGAGAGGAGTGTGCAGGTGTGCCCCGGGAGGAAGATTTGTGTTTCCCCCGAGGGGAAGAGAGACCCGTTCCCCCATGGGGGAGGAAAGTCCGTACCCCCATGGGTCCTGAGGACCCCTAGCCCCGAGGGGCAGAAGGTCCGCGAAACACCTCACCAGCGCCCCCTAACGACGGCCCCAAGAAGTGCACCTCTGCGCAGGCAGAGTCGGGTAGGCGGGTCAGGCTTCGGCCAGGTGCGGAGCCTCAGGCTCATCAGCCCTGCTGGGCCAGTTGAGGACTCTTCCCCTTTGAGTGGTGCTGGCTTGCCCGGGGCTTTCCGCGCCGGCCTGTCTTCCTGCACTTTTGGAAGAGGCCGCGGCCGCTGCTTATCCCTGGCTTACATGGGGTGCCCTACTCTGACAGGAACCCCGGCCCTCTGTCTAGGGCATCTGCGGGTGCAGGGCCCACCGCTGGCGCTCTGAGTGGAGAGGAGGGTGCAGGTGTGCCCCGGGAGGAAGATTTGGGATTCCCCGGAGGGGAGGAGAGTCCCTTTCCCCCATGGGGAAGCAAAGTTCCGTACCACCATGGGTGCAGAGGTCCCCTAGCCCCGAGGGGCTGATGGTCCCCGAACCCCTCACCAGCGCCCCCTAGCGGCGGCCCGAAGAAGTGCACCTGTGCGCAGTCAGAGTCGGGTGGGCGGGGTCAGTCTCCATTAAGGGGCGTAGCCTCAGGCTCATCAGCGCTGCTGGGCCAGGTGAAGACCCTTCCCGTTTGAGTGTTGCTGGCTTGCTCTGGGCTTTCCGCGCCGACCTGTCTGCCTGCAGTTTTGGAAATGGCCGCAGTCGCCGCTTGTCCTGGCTTACAGGGGTGCCCTCCCCTGACAGGGACCCCGGCCCTCCGTCTAGGGAGTCTGCAGGTGCAGGGCTCGCCGCTGGGGATCTGAGTGGGAGAGGAGTGTGCAGGTGTGCCCCGGGAGGAATATTTGGGCTTCCCTGGAGGGGAGGAGAGCCCCTTTCACCCATGGGGGAGGAAATTTCCATACCCCCAAGGGTGCAGAGATCCTCCTAGCCCCGAGGGTGCTGAGGGTCCCCGAACCCCACTCAAAAGCGCCCCCTAGCGGCGGCCCTAGGAAGTGCACCTGTGCACTGGCAGAGTCGGGTGGGCGGGGACAGGCTCTAGCCAGGGGCGGAGCCTGAGGCTCATCTGGGCTGCTGGGCCAGGTGAGGACTCTTCCCCTTTGAGTGGTGCTGGCTTGCCCGGGGCTTTCCACGCCGGCCTGTCTTCCTGCAGTTTTGGAAGAAGCCGCGGTAGCCGCTTTTCCCTGGCTTATAGGATGTGCCCTCCGTTGACAGGGACCCCAGCCTTCCGTCTAGGGCTTCTGCGGGCGCAGGGCCCGCCGCTGGGGCTCTGAGTGGGAGAGGAGGTTGCAGGTGTGCACCGGGAGGAAGATTTGGGCTACCCTAGAGGGGAAGAGAACCCCGTTCCCCCATGGGGGAGGAAAGTTCCGTACCCCCATGGGTGCAGAGGTCCCGCTAGCCCCGAGGGGGCAGAGGATCCGCGAATCCCCCTCACCAGCGCCCCCTAGCGACGGCCCCAGGAAGTGCACCTGTGCGCAGGCAGAGTCGGGTGGGCGGGGTCAGGCTCTGGCCAGGGGCGGAGCCTCAGGATCATCAGCGCTGCTGGGCCAGGTGAATACCCTTCCCGTTTGAGTGGTGCTGGCTTGCCCTGGGCTTTCCGCGCCGGCCTGTCTGCCTGCAGTTTTGGAAGTGGCCGCGGTCGCCGCTTGTCCCTGGCTTACCGGGGTGCCCTCCCCTGACAGGCACCCCGGCCCTCCGTCTAGGTCGTCTGTGGGCGCAGGGCTCGCCGCTGGGGTTCTGAGTGGGAGAGGAGTGTGCTGGTGTGCCCCGGGAGGACGATTTGGGCTTCCCCGGAGGGGAAAGAGTCCCGTTCACCCATGGAGGAGGAAAGTTCCATAACCCCATGGGTGCAGATTTCCCCCTAGCCCTGTGGGGTAGAGGTCCCCGAACCCCTCTCAAAAGCGCCCCCTAGCGGCGGCCCTAAGAAGTGCCCTGTGCACAGCAGAGTCGGGTGGGCTGGGTCACGCTCTGGCCAGTGGCGGAGCCTGAGGCTCATCAGCGCTGCTGGGCCAGGTGAGGACTCTTCCCCTTTGAGTGGTGCTGGCTTTCTGGGTGCTTTCCGCGCCGGCCTGTCTCCCTGCAGTTTTGGAAGATGCCGCGGTCGCCGCTTTTCCCTGGCTTAGAGAGGTTGCCCTCCCCTGACAGGGACCCCGGTCCTCCGTCTAGGGTGTCTGAGGGCGCAGGTCCCGTCGCTGGGGCTCTGAGTGGGAGTGGAGGGTGCAGGTGTAACCAGGAGGTCGATTTGGAATTCCCCAGATGGGAAGAGGGCCCCGTTTCCCCATGGGGAGGAAAGTTCCGTACCCCCATGGGTGCAGAGGTCCCCCTAGCCCCGTGGGGGCTGCGGCTCCCCGAAAACCCTCACCAGCGCCCCCTTGCGGCGGCCCTAGGAAGTGCACCAGTGCGCAGGCAGATTCGGGTGGTCGGGGTCAGGCTCCGGACAGGGGCAGAACCTCAGGCTCATCAGCGCTGCTGGGCCAGGTGACGACTCTTCCCCTTGAGTGGTGCTTGCTTGCCCGGGGCTTTCCACGCCGGCCTGTCTGCCTGCAGTTTTGGAAGAAGCCGCGGTAGCCGCTTTTCCCTGGCTTACATGGTGTGCCCTCCCCTGACAGGGACCCTGGCACTCCCTCTAGGGCTTCTGCGGGTGCAGAGCCCGCTGCTGGGGCACTGAGTGGGAGGGAGGGTGCAGGTGTGCACCGGGAGGAAGATTTGGGCTACCCTAGAGGGGAAGAGAACCCCGTTCCCCCATGGGGGAGGAAAGTTCCATACACCCATGGGAGCAGAAGTCCCCCTAGCCCGGAGGGGGCTGAGGGTCCCCGAACCCCCTCACCAGCGCACCCTAGTGGTGGCCCTAGGAATTTCACCTGTGCGCAGGAAGATTCTGGTGGGCGGGGTCAGGCTCGGGCCAGGGGCGGAGCCTCAGGCTCATCAGCGCTGCTGGGCCAGGTGAGGACCCTTCCCCTTTGAGTGGTGCTGGCTTGCCCGCGGCTTTCTGCGCTGGCCTGCGTGCCTGCAGTTTTGGAAGAGGCCGCGGTCGCCGCTTGTCCCTGGCAGGGACCCCGGCAATCCGTCTAGGGCGTCTGCGGGCGCAGGGCCCGCCGCTGGGGTTCTGAATGGGAGAGGAGTGTGCAGGTGTGCCCCGGTAGGAAGATTTGGGCTTCCCCCGAGGGGAAGAGAGCCCCGTTCCCCCATGGGGGAGGAAAGTTCTGTACCCCCATGGGTGCATATGTCCCCCCAGCCCCGAGGGGGCTGAGGGTCTCCTCACTCCCCTCACCAGCGCCCCCTATCGGCGGCCCTAGGAATTTCACCTGTGTGCAGGCAGAGTCGGTGGGCGGGGTCAGGCTCTAGACAGGGCAGGAGCCTGAGGCTCATCAGCGCTTCCGGGGCAGGTGAGGACTCTTCCACTTTGAGTGGTGCTGGCTTGCCGGGGGCTTTCAGCGCCGGCCTGTCTGCCTGCAGTTTTGGAAGATGCCGCAGTCGCCGTTTGTCCCTGGCTTACAGCATGTGCCTTCCCCTGATTGGGACCCCGGCCCTCCGTCTAGGGCGTCTACGGGCGCAGATCCCGCTGCTGGGGCTTTTAGTTGGAGAGGAGGGTGCAGGTGTGCCCCTGGAGGAGGATTTGGGCTTCCCCGACGGGGAAGAGGGCCCCGTTCCCCCAGGGGTTGGAAAGTTCCGTACCCCCATGGGTGAAGAGGTCCCCCTAGCCCCGAGGGGGCTGAGGGACCCCGAACCTACTCACCAGCGCCCCCTAGCGGCGGCCCTAGGTAGTGTACCTGTGCGCAGGCAGAGTCGGGTGGGTGGGGTCAGGCTCCGACCAGGGGCGGAGCCTCAGGCTCATCAACGCTGCTGGGCCAGTTGAGGACTCTTCCCATATGAGTGGTGGTGGCTTGCCCGGGGCTTTCCGCACCGGGCTGCGTGCCTGCAGTTTTGGAAGAGGCCGCGGTCACCGCTTGTCCCTGTCAGGGACCCCGGCCCTCTGTCTAGGGCGTCTGCGGGCGCAGGACCCGCCGCTAGGGTTCTGAGTGGGAGAGGAGTGTGCAGTTGTGCCCCGGGAAGAAGATTTCGGCTTCCCCCGAGCGGAAGAGAGCCCCTTTTCCCCATGGGGGAGGAAAGTTCCGTACACCCATGGGTGCAGATGTCCCCCTAGCCACGAGGGGGCTGAGGGTCCCCGAACCCCCTCACCAGCGCTCCCTATCGGCGGCCGTAGGAAGTGCAACTGTGAGCAGGCAGAGTCGGGTGCGTGGGGTCAGTCTCCGGCCAGGGGCGGAGCCTGAGGCTCATCAGCGCTGCTGGGCCAGGTGAGGACTTTCCCCTTTGAGTGGTGCCTGCTTGCCCGGTGCTTTCCGCACCGGCTTGTCTGCCTGCAGTTTTGGAAGAGGCCGCGGTCACCGCTTGTCCCTGGCTTACATGGGGTGCCCTCTCCTGACAGGGACCCCGGCCTTCCATCTAGGGCATCTGCAGGCACAGGGCCCGCCGCTGTGGCTCTGAGTGGGAGAGGAGGGTGCAGGTTTGCCCCAGGAGGAAGATTTGCCATTCCCCGGAGGGGTAAGAGGGCCTCGTTCTCCAATGTCGGAGGAAATTTCCATACCCCCATGGTGCAGAGGCCCCCCTAGCCTCGAGGGGCTGAGGGTCCCCGAACCTCCTCACCAGCGGCCCCTAGTGGCGGCCCTAGGATGTGCACCTGTGCGCAGGCAGAATCGGATGGGCGGGGTCAGCCTCCCTCCGCTCTCTCTGAAACCCACGGGGGCAGGCTGTGCGCACCAAGATGCCCTAGGTGGAGGGGAGGGTTACTGTCAGTGAGGGCACCCCCTGTAGCCTCAGAAAAGTGGCAAACCACAGCCTCTTCCCAAACAGCACACAGGCCGGCACCGAATCCCAGTCAAATCACTGTCACTCAACGGGAAAAGGCCACAACTGGCCTGGAAGCGCCGATGAGCCCCAGGCTCCGACCCCAGGGTAGCCTCACCCTACCCACCCTAATGCGCATGCACAAAGGTGCATTTCTCAGCACTGCCGATAGGGGGCGCTTTTGGGAGGGGTTCGGGGGCCCTCTTCTCCCTTAGTGGTCCAGGAACCTCTACCCCCATGGGGAAATGGGGATCTATACCCCCATGGGGAATGGGGACCCCTATCCCCTTGGGGGAACGGGGCCCTCTTCCCCCTTGGGGGAACAGGACATCTTGCCCCTTGGGGGAATGGGGTTTTCCTTCCCCCTTGGGGAAAGGGACCCTCTTGCCACGTGGCAAACGGGACCCTCTTGCCCCTTGGGGACACCTGTACCCTCAGCTCTCACTCACACCCATGGGGGCAGGCTATGGGACCCCAGACACCCTTGGCGAAGGGGCAGGTTCATTCTCAGGGAGGGCACCCCCTGTTGACTCAGACAAGAGGGGAACTGCTTCCTCTTCCCAAACAGCAGACAGGGCAGCACGAGAAGCGCCGGGCAACCCAGCATACTCAAGGGTAGAAGGCCACACCTGGCCTGGCAGCGCTGATGAGCCCCAGGCTCTGCCCCTGTGGGGAGCCTGACCCCGCCCACCCGACTGGGAATGCGCAAATGTGCATTTCTCAGCACTGCCTTTAGGGTGCTCTAGTGGGGTATTAGGAACCTCTACCATGATGGGGGAACGTGGACTTACATCCCCTAGGGAGAACGGGCCCTTTTCCCACTTCGGGGAAGAGGACCTTCTTGCCCTTTGGAGAATCCTGCACCCTCCAATCTCACTCAAACCCACGGGGCCAACCTGTGCACCCCGGGACGCCCTAGGCATGAGGGGCGGGGTCACTGTCAGGGAGGGCAACCCCTTTAGCCACAGACAAGCGCCAAATCTCGGCCTCTTCCCAAAAAGCAGACAGGCTGGCGCATGAAGCCCCAGGCAACTGAGCATCACTCAAGGGGAGAAGGCCACACCTGGCCTGGCAGCGCTGAGGAGCCCTAGGCTCCGCCCCCGGGGGGAGCATGACACCTCCCACCCGACTGCGCATGTGCAAAGGTGCATTTCTCAGCACTGCCAGTAGGGTTCGCTGGTGGGAGTTGTTCGGGGGACCTCTTCCTCCTTGGGGGCCCGGGAACCTCTCCAACCATGGGGGAACAGGGAACTATACCCCCTTTGGGGAATGGGGCCTTCTTCCCCCTTGGAGACACCTGCTCGCTCAGCTCTCACTCACACCCTCAGGGGCAGGCTGTGAGACCCGGAGATGCCCTAGACAGAGGTGCGGGGTCACTGACAGGGAGGGAAACCCCTGTAGCCACAGACAAACGGAGAACCGCGTCATCTTCCCAATCAGCAGACAGGCCGGCGTGCGAAGCCCTGGGCAACCCACCATCACTCAAGGAGAAAAGGCCACACCTGGCCTGGCAGCGCTGATGAGGCCTAGGCACCGCCCCTGGGGGGAGACTGTCCCCACCCACCGACTGCATATGTGCAAATGTGCATTTCTCAGAGCTGCCGTTAGGGGGCGTTCGTTTTGGGGGGAGTCAGTGGCCCTAAGCCCCTTGGGGGCCTGGGTCCCGAAATCCCCTTGGGGGTACAGGGGCCTGTACTCCCTTTAGGGAACGGGGCCCTCTTTCCCCTTGGAGACACCTGCCCCCTCAGCTCTCACTCACACCCTCAGGGCAGTCTGTGCGACCTGGAGATGCCCTAGGCAGAGAGGCAGTGTCACTGTCAGGGAGGAAACCTCCTGTAGCCACAGACAAGCAGCGAGCCGCGGGCTCTTCCCAAACAGTAGACAGGCCGGCGCGCGAAGCCCGGAGCAACCCACCATCACTCAACGGAAAAGGCCACACCTGGCCCTGCAGTGCTGATGAGCCCCAGGCTCCGCCCTCGGGGAAGCCTGACACCGCCACCCGACTGCGAATGCGCAAAGGTGCATTTCTCAGCACTGCCGGTTTGGGGCGCTGGTGGGTGGGGTTCAGGGTCCCTCTTCCCCCTTGGGAGTCTGGGAACCTCTACCCCCATGGGGGAACGTGGACCTGTACCCCCTTGGGGGAACGGGACCCTATTCCCCCTTGTGGGAATGGGACCCTCTTGCCCCTTGGGGATACCTGCACCCTCCTCTCTCAGTCACACCCTCGGGGCAGGCTGTGCGCCCCAAGATACCCTAGTCGTGGGGCGGGGTCACTGTCACTGAGGACACCCCCTGTAGCCACACAAGCGGTTAACTGCGGCCTCTTCCCAAAGAGCAGACAGGCTACTGTTCGATGCCCCCGGCAACCCAGCATCCCTCAAGGGGAAAAGGTCACACCTAGCCTAGCAGCGCTGATGAGCCCAAGGTTCCTCCCCCGGGGGGAGCCTGGCCCCGCCCACCCAACAGTGCATGCCTAAAGGTGCATTTCTCAGCACTGCTGTTTGGGGGCGCTGGTGGGAGTGGTTCGGGTGCCCTCTTCTCCCTTGGGGTCAGGGAACCTCTACCCCTTTGGGGGAACGGGTACCTATAACCACTTGGGGGAACGGGGCCCTCTTGCCCCTTGGGGACACCTGCTCTCTCTGCTCTCATTCACACTCACCTGGGCTGGCTGTGCACCCCAAGACGCCCTATGCGGAGAGGTGTGGTCACTGTCAGGGAGGGCACCCCCTGTAGCAACAGACAAGTGGCGTACCGCGGCCTCTTCCCAAACAGCAGACAGGCCAGCGCGCGAAGTCCCGGGCAGCATCACTCAAGGGTAAAAGGCCAAACCTGGCCCAATAGCGCTGATGAGCCCTAGGTTTCACCCCAGGGTGGGAGCCTGACAAAGCCCACCTGACTGCGCATGTGCAAAGGTGCATTTCTCAGTGGCACCGCAGGGGGCACTGGTGGGAGGGGTTTGCGGGCCCTCTTGCCCCAGGGGTCTGGGTCCGAAGCCCTCTTGGGTGTCTGGTGACCTGTACCACCTTGGGGAACTGAGCCCTCTTCCACCTTAGGGGAACGGAGCCCTATTCCATCTTGGGGACACCTGCGCCCTCCGCTCAAACTCACAACCCCAGGTGCAGACTGTGTGACCTGAAGACGCCCTACGCGGAGGGGCGGGGTCACTGTCAGGGAGGACACCCTCCCGTAGCCAGAGACAAATGGCGGCCTCTTCCCAAACAGCAGACAGGCCGGCGCGAGAAGCCGTGGGCAACCCAGCATCACTGAAGGGGAAAAGGCCTCACGTGGCCCTGCAGCACTGAGGAGGCCCAAATTCCACCCCCTAGGGGTGTCGTTCCCCACCCACTTGACTGTGCATGCACAAAGGTGCATTTCTCAGATCCGCTGGTAGGGGGAGCTCTTGGTAGGTGTTGGGGGCCCTCTGCCCCCTTGGGGGTCCGGGGACCTCTACCCCCTTGGGGGAACGGGGACCTCTTCACACTTGTGGACACCTGCACCCTCTGCTCTAACTCACACCCCTGTGGGCAGGCTGTGTACCCCGAAGACGTCCTTAGGCTGAGGGGCGGGGTCACTGGGAATTCCGTTATATGCAGTGACTTTTATGATTCCGCATTGGGAATTGTGTTTATTTCACTCAGTTTCCAGTGCAGAAGAACATAGGAGTTGCTCTTTTCACTCCACTTTGAACTCTGTGTGTTACTGCAGTTTCCTTTGAGATTCAGCATCACCGGCAGTAGTGCAGGTCTTAGGGAGTTATAGCGCCTACGTTTTTTCCTATCTCCAGTGACTTTTCAGAGTCCCAATTGGGAACTTTGAGAATTTTACTCAGATTGCAGAGCGGAATCACATTTTGTATCACTTGCCATTCAACTCTGAACTGTGATTCTGAGTGCTGTTTACATGTTGACTCAACATTACCGGCCATGGTGGCATTTTGCAGGCAGGTACAGCACTTGGGATTTCCCTCACACCCAGTGACATTCAAAAGTCCCCATTGGGAACTGTCTTTATTTCACTCAGTTTCCAGGGCGGAATCACTAGGTGTTGCTCTTTTCACTCCACTTTGAACTCTGCTAGATAGTGCAGTTTCCATGGTGATTCAGCATTATCGCCATTAGTGCTGTTTTGCAGGCAGTTAGAGCACCTGAGATTTTTGTCCTCGCCAGTAACTTTTAAAGTCTGTTTTGTACACATTTGTAGTGGGAGACTTCAACACACCACTAACAACAATGGATAGATCAACAAGACAAAAAATAAGTAAAGACACTAAAGCTCTAAATAAGGATCTAGAGAGCTTGGATCTAGAGATCTTGGGTCTAGACATCTATAGAACACTAAACCCAAAGAAACTGAGTACACATTTTTCTCAAGCTCACATGGATCATTCTCCAGGATTGATCACATACTGGGACACAGCAGATCCACTCAGATTGAAATCATACCATCATCTTTTCTGACCGTGAAGGCATCAAAATAGAAATAAACCATAAAAAGAAGGCAAGGTACTCTCATACCTCATGGAGATTGAAAACCACACTACTGGAAGACCACTGGACTAACGAGGAGATCAAAGAAGAAATTAAAAAATTCTTTGAATTGAATGACAAGGAGGACACCAATTTCCTAAATGTATGGAATGCAGCAAAAGCAGTAATAAGAGGAAAATATATAGCAATAGAGGCTCACATCAAGAAACAAGAAATAACTAAAGAAAAAATCTAATCTCGAAGCTCAAAGATCTGGAAAAAGAAAAACAACAACAAAAAAACCCAAAACCAGTAGAAGAAAAGAAATAATAAAAAAAAATCAGAAATAAATGAAATCAAAACTAAAAAAACAATCCAAAAGATCAATGAAACCAAGAACTGGTTCTTCAAAAAAAAGATAAATAAAATAGACAAACCCCTAGCCAGGCTCACAAAGGAAAAAACGGAGAAAGTACAAATAAACAGGATCACAAATGAAAGAGGAGAAATCACAACGGACACAGGAAAAATCAAAAGAATAATCAGTAATATGGAATAATCAGTTATATGGAAACAAGTTCAACAATCTAGAGGAGATGGACACATTTCTACAACTCTTCAATCACCCAAGGCTAGATAAAGAACAAATAGAACACCTAAACAGACCAATTACTAGCAGCAAAATTGAAATGCTAATCAAAAACCTCCCCAAAAACATAAGTCCAGGACCTGATGGATTTACAAATGAATTCTCCCAAACATTCAGAGATGAATTAGTGCCTATACTTCACAAACTCTTCCAAAAAATTGAGAAAGTAGGGATAATACCAAACAAGTTCCATGAAGTCAACATTACACTAATACCAAAACCAAACAAGGGCAACACACACAAAAAAGAAAACTACAGGCCAATCTCGCTTATGAACACTGATGCAAAAATCGTCAATAAAATTTTAGCTATCAGAATCCAACAATGTATCCAAAAGATAATTGACCACGACCAAGTAGGATTCATTCCAGGGACACAAGGATGGTTTAACATCCGAAAATCAATCAACGTTATCCAACATATCAACAAAAAGAAATATAAAAACCATATGATAATATCAATAGATGCTGAGAAATCTTTCAACAAAGTGCAACACCCATTCATGAAAAAAGCCCTTGAAATTCTTGGGATACAAGGAACATACCTCAACATCATAAAGGCCAAATATGACAAGCCAAAAGCCAGTATCATTCTCAATGGTGAAAAGCTGAAAGCATTTCCATTAAGATCTGGGATAAGACAAGGATGTCCACTCTCACCACTGCTTTTTTCAATATGATACTGGAAGTCCTGGCCAGAGCAATAAGACAAGACAAAGACATACAAGGAATTCAAATAGGAAAAGAAGTCAAACTATCACTATTTGCAGATGATATGATAATATACATAGAGAACCCCAAAAACTCCACAGAAAAACTAATTCAACTCATCAATCAGTTCAGTAAAGTTGCAGGATACAAAATCAACACGCAAAAGTCAGTAGCCTTCCTATACACAAACAATAAATCTAAAGAAGAAGAAATAAAAAAATCCCTTTTATTATCGAAACAAAAAAAATCAAATACTTGGGATAAATCTAACAAAGGACCTATACAAAGAAAACTTTAAACACTGTTGAAAGAAATAGAAGACACAAAGAAATGGAAAGACATCCCATGTTCCTGGATTGGAAGAAAAAACATTATTAAAATGGCCATCCTACCAAAAGCAATATACAGATTCAATGCTATTCCAATACAAATTTCAATGTCATTCTTCAAAGAAATAGAACAATTATTGATGAAATTCATATGGAATCACCAAAAACCCCGAATAGCCAAATCTCTCCTGAAAAAAAAAAAAGGGAATAGAGGCATCACACTCCCAGACTTCAAACTATACTACAAAGTCATAATCATCAAAACTGCATGGTATTGGAACAAGACCGGACACACAGACCAAAGGAATCAAACAGAAAATCCAGAAATAAACCCACAGATTTATGGTCAACTAATCTTTGACAAAGGAGCAAAGAATATGCATTGGAACAAAGAAAGTTTGTTCAATGCTGGGAACAAACTGGGTCGCTACATGCAAAAGAATGAAGCTTGACTACTACCTCATACCATACAAAAAAACCAACTCAAAATGTATTATAGAACTAGACATAAGACCAGAAATCATAAAATACATAGTCGGAAAAATAGGCCAAACACTACGTGATATGCACATCAAAGACATCTTTACAGACATCACCCAAAGCAGTGATAGTGAAGGCTAAGATCAACAGCTGGAACTACATCAAATTAAAGAGCTTCTGCACAGCAAAACAGACAATAACAAAAACAAAGAGAAACCCCACCGTCTGGGAAAACATTTTTGCACACAACACTAATGATGAAGGACTGATCACAAAAATCTACAAAGACCTGATGAGACTCAACAAAAACCAAGAAAATAATCCAGTCAAAAAATGGGCAGAAGAGCTAAAAAGAAACTTCTCTGAAGAGGAAATGCAAATGGCCAACAGACATATGAAATAATGTTCAACATCACTTGTCATCAGGGAAATGCAAATCAAAACTACCATGAGATACCATCTCACACCAGTGAGAATGGCACACATTAAAAAAACTAGCAACAACAAATGTTGGTGAGGTTGTGGAGAAAAAAACACTCTCCTGCACTGTTGGTGGGAGTGCAAACTGGTCCAACCACTATGGAGAGCTGTGTGGAGATTCCTCAACCTGCTAAAGATGGAGCTTCCATATGATCCAGCAATTCCACTCCTAGGTATTTACCCAAAGGACACAGAAACATCAATTCCAAAGAGCACCTGCACCCCTACGTTTATAGCAGCACTGTTTACAATAGCTAAGCTTTGGAAACAACCCAAATGTCCAAAAATAGATGACTGGATCAAGAAGATGTGGCACATATACACCATGGGATATTACTCAGCATTCAAAAAAGATAAATGCATGCAATTTGCAGCAACATGGATGGCGCTGGAAGGGATCATGCTCAGCGAAATAAGCCAGAAAGAAAAAGAAAATTACCGGATGGTCTCACTCATAGCAGGAATCTAGAAAACTTAAATTAGGGACCAGGAAAATGAATAACTATAAGAAAGTGAAAAATCGAAATCAATAACTATGAACCAGAAACACTCTATGGGAGGTGGGGGGCGGGGAGGGGCGGGGTTGGGTCAAAACAAGTGGTTTGCAATTGTATGTGGAATATAAAATAAAATTTAGTATAAAAATAAAAAAAAACTGTGTTTATTTCACTCAGTTTCCAGTGCAGAAGAACATTGGAGTTGCTCTTTTTCTCCACTTTGAACTCTGTGTGTTTCTGCAGTTTCCACTGAGTTTCGGAATCACTGGCAGTGGTGCTGTTCTGTAGGGAGTTAGAGCGCCTAAATATTACTTATCTCCAGTGAATTTTTAGAGTCCCTGTTGGGAACTCTGAGTGTGTACTCAGATTGCTAGGCGGAATCACATTTTGTAGCACTAGCAACTGAACTTTGAACTGTGAGTTGAGTGCAATTTTATGTTGAATCACCATTACCGGCCATAGTGGCGTTTTGCAGGCAGTTACAGCACTTGGATTTCCCTCACATCCAGTGACCTTCAAGAGTCCCCATTGGAACTGTGTTTATTTCACTCAGTTTCCAGGGCGGAATCACTAGGTGTTGCTCTTTTCACTCCACTTTGAACTCTGCAAGTTAGTGCAGTTTCCATGTTGATTCAGTATTGCAGCCATTATTGCTGTATTGCAGGCAGTTAGAGCACCTGAGATTTCGACATCCCCAGTCATTTTAAATTCCGCTTTGTGAACTCTGTGTATTTCACTCAGTTTCCAATGCAGAAGACATAGGAGTTAGCTCTTTTCACTCCACTTTGAACTCTGTGTGTTACTGCAGTTTCCATTGAGATACAGCATCACTGGCAGTGTTGCCGTTCTGTAGGGAGTTAGAGTGCCTAAGTTTTTTCTTATCTCCAGTGACTTTAAAGAGTATGCTTTTGGAACTGTGTGTATTTCATTCCGTTTCTAGGGCGGAATCCCACAGGTGTTGCTCTTTTCACTACATTTTTTTAAAGATTTATTTATTTATTTATACAAGCACTGGGTACAGTCAGAAGTGCGGGAGGGTGAGAGAATTCACCAGAGTCAGAGTGGGGAGCAGAGCAGGCAGAAGGACCGAAGTACACTGCTGAGGGGAGCAGCGGGCAGCAGGAGAGGTCTGCGCGCCATGTGGGACCCCCCTCCGGTGGCCGGGGAGCAGCCGGGGATCAAACCGGCGCTGCAGAGGCTGCAGGCAGCTTCGCAACCCAGCGCTCAACCACTGCGCCACCGGGGAGGCCCAGTTTTCACTACATTTTGAACGCAGCTTGTCTGTGCAAATTCTTTTGTGATTCAGCATTATTGCCATTAGTGCTGTTCTGCAGGCAGTTACAACATCTGAGATTTTCCTCATATGCAGTAACTTTTAAAGTCCACTTTGTGAACTGTGGATATTTCATTCAGTTTCCAAGGCAGAATAACATAGCAGTTGCTCTTGTCACTTACTTTGACTCTGAGTGTTTGTGCTGTTTCCATTGTGATTTAGCTTTACTGGCAGGAGAGCTGTTTTGTAGGCAGTTAGTGCTTGTAAGTTTTTCATAATAGCCAGTGAATTTTTAGAGTCCCTATTGGGAACTATGACTATTTTACTCAGATTTCTAGCGGAATCACATTTCTGTAGCACTGGCCTCTAAATTTGAACTCTGACTGTTAGTGCAGTTTCCGTGTAGAGTCAGCCTTACAGACAGTAGTGCTGTTTAGCAGGCAGTTACAACACTTGGGATTTTCCTCATATCCAGTGACTTTCCAGACTCGGAAATAGGGACTGTGTGCATTTCACTCAGTTTCCAGGGCCGAATCACACAGGATTTGACCTTTTTGATACACTTTCAACTCTGCTTGTCTGTCCAGTTTCCATTGTGATTCAGCACTTCCGCCATTAATGCTGTTTCACAGGTAGTAACAGCACCTGAGTTTTTCATCATATGCAGTAACTTTTAGAGTCAGCTTTGTGAACTGTGTGTTTTTCACTCAGTTTCTGATGCAGAATAACATGAAAGGTGCTATCGTCACTTACTTTGAACTCTGAGTGTTAGTGCAGTTTCCATTGAGATTCAGCTTTACTGTCAGTAGTGCTGCTTTGTAGGCAGTTAGAGTACCTACATGTTCCCTTATATCCAGTATATCTTCAAAGTACCAATTGGAAACTACTTTACTCAATTTCCAAGGCGGAATCACAGTTTAGTAGCACTTGTCACTAAACTCTGAACTGTGAGTGTTAATGCCGTTCCATGGAGAGTCTGCCTTTCCAGCTGTAGAGACGTTTTGCAGGCAGTTACAGCACTTTGGATTTTCCTCATATTCAGTGATGTTCAAGAGTCCTCTTTGGGAACTGTGTGTATTTCACTCAGTTTCTAGGGAGTAATCACTCAGGTGTTGCTCTTTTCACTCCACTTTGAACTCTGCTTGTCTGTACAGATTCTTTTGTGATTCAGCATTCGAGCCACCTGCCGTCCA
The DNA here is from genome assembly GCF_014898055.3 of Talpa occidentalis. NCBI lineage: Eukaryota > Metazoa > Chordata > Mammalia > Eulipotyphla > Talpidae > Talpa > Talpa occidentalis. The sequence continues at coordinate 62,552,875 of NW_023600993.1, forward strand.
CCTGCTGTCCACCTGCCATCCACCTGTCATCCACTTGCCTTCCACTTGCCGTCGTCCCCCTGACAACCACATCCAGTCCACGTGCCATCCACTTGCCATCCACTTGCCATCCACATGCCGTCCACGTGACGTCAGATAAACGCCTGTTTGCAGATGTGTGACGTCACCATAGTCATGCAGCAAACGTAAGTATATGATACCATGTGCAGGAACCCTACAATACAGTTTTCTAAAGATTGACAGCAAATTACCAAACAACAACAACAACAACAAAACAATTACAATGTATGTGCAGTGGCAGGTGCTGTTAATGGAATAGAACCACTGGAATATACAATTTCAGAGACAGGGCCAAATCATACAGGTGTTGCTCTTTTCGCTACACTTTGAACTCTGCTTGTCTGTGCAGATTCCTTAGTGATTCATCACTTCTGCCATTTATGCAATTTTCCAGGCAGTTACAGCTCCTGAGCTTTTCATCATATGCAGTAACTTTTAAAGTCTGCTTTGTGAACTGTGTGTATTTCACTCTGTTTTCAAGGCGGAATAACATATAAGGTGCTATTGTCACTGACTTTGAACTCTGAGTGTTTGTAAAACTTCCATTGAGATTCAGCTTTACTAGCAGTAGTGCTGTTGTGTAGGCACTTAGAGCTCCTATGAATTTTCCGTAGAGACTCAGCCTTACCGACAGTAGTGCTGTTTTGCATGCATTTACAGCAATTGGATTTTCCTCATATCAAGTGACACTCAAGAGTCCTCTTTGGGAACTATGTGTATTTCATTCAATTTCCAGGAAGGAATCACACAGGTGTTGCTTTTTTCACTGCTCTTTGAACTCTGCTTGTCTGTGCAGTTTCCGTTGTGATTCAGTGTATTTGCAATTAATGCTGTTTCCCAGGCTGTAAGAGCACCTGAGTTTTCGTCATATCTAGTAACTTTTAGAGTCAGTTTCCCAGGCAGAATAATATATAAGGTGCTATTGTCACTGACTTTGAACTCTGAGTGCTTGTGAAGTTTCCATTGAGATTCAGCTTTCCTGGCAGTAGTGCTGTTGTGTAGGCACTTAGAGCTCCTATGATTTTACTTATATCTGGTAATGGTGACGCAACATGGAAACTGCACTCAGATTCACAGTTCAAAGTTTCATGACAAGTGTTATAAAATGTGATTCCGCCTTGCAATCTGAGTAAAATACTCATAGTTCCCAATTGGGACTCTGAAAATTCACTGGAGATAAGAAAAAACTTAGGCGCTCAAACTCCCTACAGATTGGCACTACTGCCAGTGATGCTGAATCTCAGTGGAAACTGCAGTAACACACAGAGTTCAAAGTGGAGTGAAAAGAGCAACTCCTATGTTCTTCTGCACTGGAAATTGAGTGAAATACACAGTTCACAAAGCGGAATTTAAAATGACTGGGGATGTCGAAAATCTCAGGTGCTCTAACTGCCTGCAAAACAGCACTAATGGCGGTAATGCTGAATCACCATGGAAACTGCACTAACTAGCAGAGTTCAAAGTGGAGTGAAAGAGCAACACTAGTGATTCCGTCCTGGAAACTGAGTGCCAGTAAAGCTGAATCTCAATGGAAACTGCACTGACACTCAGAGTTCAAAGTAAGTGACGATAGCACCTTTTATGCTATTCTGCATTGGAAACAGAGTGAAATACACAGTTCACAAAGTGGACTCGAAACGTTGCTGGAAATGATGAAAAACTCAGGTGCTGTAAATGTCTTCAAAAAAGGAACTCTTCTGCACAGTTGGTGGGAGTGCAAACTGGTCCAAACACTATGGAGAGCTGTGTGGAGATTTCTGGACCTACTAAACATAGAGCTTCCATATTTTGATCCAGCAATTCCACTCCTAGGTATTTACCCAAAGGACACAGATAAACATCAATTCCAAAGAGCACCTGCAACCCCTATGTTTATAGCATCACTGTTTACAATAGCTAA
>NW_023600993.1:62554934-62573895 GCF_014898055.3 Talpa occidentalis
GGGTACGGGATTGTCCTCCCGCATTGGGAAACGGGGACCTCTTCCCCTTCTCGGAAGCCCAAACCTTCCTCCCCGGGCACGCCTGTACCCTCCTCTCGCACTCACAGCCCCAGCGGTGGGGCCGTGCGCCCACAGTCGCCCTAGATGGAGGGAAGGGGTCCCCGTCAGGGGAGGGCAACCCCTGGAAGCCAGGGACAAGCGGCGACCGCAGCATCTTCCAAAACTGGAGGCACACAGGCCGGGGCGGAAAAAAGCCGCGGGCAAGCCAGCACCACGCAAAGGGGACTAGTCCGCACCTGATCCAGCAGCACTGAAGAGCCCCAGGCTCCGCCCCTGGCCGGAGCCATACCCCGCCCACCGACGCCCTAGACGGACGGCCGGGGTCCCGGTCAGGGGAGGGCACCACATGGAAACCAAGGACAAGCGGCGACCGCGGCCTCTTACAAAATTGCAGGCACAGAATCCTGCGTGGAAAAAATCCCCGGGCAAGCCAGTACCACTCAAAGGGGAAGAATCCGCACCTGGCCCAGCAGCGCTGATGAGACCCATGCTCAGCCCATGGCCGGAGCATGACCCCGCCCACCCGACTCTGGATGCGCACAGGTGCACTTCCTAGGGCCGCCGCTAGGGGGCCCTGGTGAGGGGGTGCGGGGACCCTCTGCACCCACCGGGCTGGGGCCACCCCTGCACCCATGGGAGTACGTGATTATATTCGCCCATGGGGGAACGGGGCCCTCTTTCCCTTCGCAGAAGTCCAAACCTTCCTCCCGATGAATGCCTGCACCCACCTCTCGCACTCACAGCCCAGCGGCGGGGTCGAGCGCCCGCAGACGACCTAGACGTGAGGGCCGGTGTCCCAGACAGGGGAGGGCACGACATGGAAGCCTGGGACAAGCGGCGACCGCGGCCTCATCCAAAACTGCAGGCACACAGGCCAGCGCGGAAAAAAGCCCCCGCAAGCCAGCACCACTCAAAGAGGAAGAGTCCTCACCTGGCCCAGCAGCGCCGATGAGGCCCAAGCTTTGCCCCTGGCCGGAGCCTGACCCCGCCCACCCGACTCTGGCTGCGCACAGGTGCACCTCCGATAGGGCACAGGTGGACCGCCGATAGGGCACGCTGGTGAGGGGGTTAGGGGACCCTCAGCCACCTCCGGGCTGGGGTCACCCCTGCACCCATGGTGGTACGGGATTATCCTCTCCAATCAGGGAACGGGGCCCTCTTCCTCTTCGCGGAAGCCCAAACCTTCCGCCTGGAGCACGCCTGCACCCTGCTCTCGCACTCACAGCCCCAGCGGCGGGGCCGTGCGCCCGCAGACTCCCTAGACGGGGGCCAGTGTTCCGGTCAGAGAAGGGCATCCCCTGGAAGCCAGGGACAAGCGGCGACCGCGGCCACTTCCAAAACTGCAGGCAGAAAGGCCGGCGCGGGAAAAAAAAAGCCCCGGGCAATCCAGCACCACTCAAAGGGGAAGAGTCCTCACCTGGCCCAGCAACATTTGATGAGCACCAGGCTCCGCCCCTGGCCGGAGCCTGACCCCACCCACCCGACTCTGGCTGCGCAAGGTGCAATTCCTAGGGCCGCGGCTAGGGGGCACTGGTGAGGGGTTACGGGGACCCTCAGTACCCACCGGGCTGGGGCCACCACTGCACACATGGGGGTACGGGATTGTCCTCCTCCATGGGGGAACGGGTCCCTCTTCCCCTTCGCGGAATCCCAAACTTTCCTCCCGGGGCACGCCTGCACCCTCCTCTCGCTCTCACAGCCCCAGCGGTGGGGCCGTGCGCCTGCAGACGCCCTAGACGGAGGGCCAGGTCCCGAACCGGGGAGGGCAGCCCCTGGAAGCCAGGGACAGTGGCGACCGCGGCCTCTTCTAAAACTGCAGGCACACAGGCCGGCGCGTAAAAAAGCTCCGGGCAAGACAGCACCACTCAAAGGGGAAGAGTCCACACCTGGCCCAGCAGCGCTGATGAGCCCCAGGCTCCACCCCTGGCCGGAGACTGACACCGCCAACCCGACTCTGGCTGCACACAAGTTCACTTCCTGTGGGCCGCCGCTAGGGGGAGCTAGTGAGGGGGTTTGGGGAGCCTCAGCCCCCACCGGGCTGGGGCCACCCCTCTACCCATGGGGGTACGGGATTGTCCTCCCCCATGGGAGCACGCGGCCCTCTTCCCCTTCGCAGAAGCCAACCCTTCCTCCGGGGGCACGCCTGCACCCTCCTCTCGCACTCACAGCCCCAGCGGTGGGCCGTGCACCTGCAGACGCCCTAGACAGAGCGCCCCACCAGGCTGGGGCCATCATTCACCCATGGGTGTACGGGATTGTCCTCCCACATGGGGGAACGGGGCCCTCTACCCCTTCGCGGAAGCCCAAACCTTCCTCCCCGGTCACGCCTGCATACTCATCTCGCACTCACAGCCCCAGCGGCGGGGCCGTGCGCCCGCAGACGCCCTAGATGGAGGGTCGGGGTCCCTGTCAGTGGAGGGCACCCGCTGTAAGCCAGGGACAAGAGGCGACCGCAGACTCTTCCTAAACTGCAAGCACACATGCCGGCACAGAAAGCCCCGGGCAAGCCAGCACCACTCAAAGGGGAATAGTCCGCAACTGGCCCAGCAGCGCTGATGAGACTGACCCCGCCCACCCGACTCTGACTGCGCACAGGTGGACTTACTTCGGCCGCGCTAGGGCGCGTAGGTGAGGGGGTGCCGGGCCCCTCAGCCCCCACAGGGCTGGGGCCACCACTGCAACCATGGGGGTACGGGATTGTCCTTCCCCATGGGGGAACGGGGCCCTATTGCCCCTCGCGGAAGCCCAAACCTTCCTCCCGGGACACGCCTGCACACTCATCTCGCACTCACAGCCCCAGCGGCGGGGCCATGCGCGCGCAGACGCCCTAGATGGTGGCCCGGGGACCCTGTCAGGGGAGGGTACTCCCTGGAAGCCTGGGACAAGCGGCGACCGCGGCCTCTTCCAAAACTGCAGGCACACAGGCTGGGGCTGAAAGCCTCGTGCAAGCGAACACCACTCAAAGGGGAAGAGTCCGCACCTGGCCCAGCAGGGCTGATGAGCCCCAGGCTCCGCCCCTGGCCAGAGCCTAACCCCGCCCACCCGAATCTGGCTGCCTACAGGTGCACTTCCTAGGGCCGCCGCTAGGGAGCGCTGGTGAAGCGGTTCGGGGACCCTCAGCCCCCACCGGGCTGGGGCCAAAAACTGTACACATTGGGGTACGGGATTGTCCTCCCCATGGGGGAACGGAGCCCTCTTCCCCTTAGCGGAATCCCAAACCTTCCTCCTGGGGCACGACTGCACCCTCCTCTCGCACTCACAGCGCCAGAGGCTGGGCCGTGCGCCCGCAGACTCCATAGAGGGAGGGCCAGGGTCCCGGTCAGGGGTGGCACCCCCTGGAAGAAAGGGACAGGCTGCGACCGCGGCCTCTTCCAAAACTGCAGGCACAGAGCCAGGCGCGGAAATAAGCCCAGGGCAAGGCACCAAACCTTCCTCCCGCGGCACGCCTGCACACTCCGCTCGCACTCACAGCCCCAGTAGCTGGACCGTGCCCTAGACGGAGGGCCGGGGTCCCGGTCATGGGAAGGCACCACCTTGAAGCCAGAGACAATCGGCGACCGCGGCCTCTTCCAAAACTGCAGGCACAGAGCCAGGCGCGGAAATAAGCCCCGGGCAAGGCACCACCTCTCAAAGGGGAAGAGTCCACACCTGGACCAGTAGCGCTGATGAGCCCCAAGCTCCGTGCCTGGCCGTAGCCTGACCCCGCCCACCCTACTCTGGCTGCGCACAGGTGCACTTCCTAGGGCCGCCGCTAGGGGGCGCTGGTGAGGCGGTTCGGGGAACCTAAGCCCCCAACGGGCTGGGGCCACCCCTGCACCCATGGTGGTACGGGATTTTCCTCCCAACCCTTCCTCCGGGGGCACGCCTGCACACTCCTCTCGCACTCACAGCCCCAGCGGCGGGCCCGTGCGCCCGCAGATGCCCTAGTAGGAGGGACGGGGTCCCAGTCAGTGGAGGGCCCCCCCTGGAAGCCACGGACAAGCGGCGACCGCGGCCTCTTTCAAAACTACAGGCACACAGGCCGGCGCTAAAAAAAGGCCCAGAAAGCCAGCACCACTCAAAGGGGAAGAATCCGCAGCTGTCCCAGCAGCTCTGATGAGCCCCAGGCTCCGCCCTTGGCCAGAGCCTGACCCCGCACACCCGCCTCTGGCTGCGCACAGGTGCACTTCTAGGGCCGCCGCTAGGGGGTGCGCTGGTGAGGCGGTTCGGGGAACCTAAGCCCCCAACGGGCTGGGGCCACCCTGCACCCATGGTGGTACGGGATTTTCCTCCCAATCGGGGAACGGGGCCCTCTTCCCCTACGCGGAAGCCCAAACCTTTCGTCCGGAGCACGCCTGCACCCTCCTCTCGCACTCACAGCCCCATCGGCGGGGCCGTGCGCCCGCAGACGCCCTAGACGGAGGGCCGGGGTGCCGGTCAGGGGAGGGCACCCCCGGGAAGCCAGGGACAAGCGGCGACCGCGGCCTCTTCCAAAACTGCAGGCACACAGGCCGGCAAGGAAAAAAGCCCCAGGCAAGCCAGTACCACTCAAAGGGAAGAGTCCGCACCTGGCCCTGCAGCGCTGATGAGCTCCAGGCTCCGCCACTGGCCGGAGCCTGACCCCCCCACCCGACTCTGGCTGCACACATGTGCACCTCTTAGGGACGCCCTAGGGGGCGCTGGTGAGGGGGTTCGGGGACCGTCAGCCCACATCGGGCTGGGGCCACCCCTGCACACATTCGGGTATGGGATTATCCTCCCCATGGTGGAACGGTGCCCTCATCCCCTTCGCGGAAGCCCAAACCTTGCTCCCGGGTCACACCTGCACCCTCCTGTCGCACTCACAACCCCAGCGGCGGGGCCGTGCACCCGCAGACGCCCTAGACAGAGGGCTGGTGTCCCGGTCTGGGGAGGGTCCCCCTGGAAGCCAGGGACAAGCGGCGACCGCGGCCTCTTCCAAAACTGCAGGCACACAGCCCGCCGCAGAAAAAACCCCGGGCAAGCCAGCACCACTCAAAGGGGAAGAGTCCACACCTGGCCCAGCAGCACTGATGAGCCCCAGGCTCCGCCCCTGGCTGGAGCCTGACCCGCCCACCCGAATCTGGCTGCGCACAGATGCACTTCCTGGGGCTGCCGCTAGGGGGCGCAGGTGAGGAGGTACCGGGACCCTCACACCCCACCGTGCTGGGGCCACACCTACACCCATAGGGGTACGGGATTGTCCTCCTCCATGGGGCAATGGAGCCCTTTTCCCTTTCGCGGAATCTCAATCCTTCCTCCTGGGAACGCCTGCATCCTCCTCACACTCATAGCCCCAGCGACTGGGCCGTGAGCCCGCAGACGCCCTTGACGGAGGGCAGGGGTCCCATTCAGGGGAGGACACCCCCCTGGAAGCAAGGGACAAGCGGCGACCGCGGCCTCTTCCAAAACTGCAGGCACACAGGCTGGTGCGGAAAAAAGCCCCGGGCAAGCCAGCACCACTCAAAGGGGAAGAATCCCCACCTGTCCCAGCAGCTCTGATGAGGCCCAGGCTCCGCCCTTGGCCAGAGCTTGACCCTGCCCACCCGACTCTGGTTGCGCACATGTGCACTTCCTAGGGCCGCCGCTAGTGGGCGCTGGTGAGGTGGTTCGTGGACCCTCAGCTCCCACCGGGCTGGGGCCACCCCTGCACCCATGGGTGTACGGGATTGTCCTCCCCCATCGGGGATCGGGGCCCTCTTCCCCTTCCCGGAAGCCCAAGCCTTGCGCCCGGGGCAAGCCTGCACCATCCTCTCGCACTCACAGCACCATCGGCGGGGCAGTGCGCCCGCTGACTCCCTAGACGTAGGGCCGTGGTCCCGGTCAGGGGAGGGCACCCCTGGAATCCAGGGCCAAGCGGCAAACGCGGCTTCTTCAAAAACTGTAGGCACACAGGCCGGCGCTAAAAAAGCCGCGGGCAAGCCAGAACCACTCAAAGGGGAGGAGTCCGCACCTGGCCCAGCAGCGCTATTGAGCCCCAGGCTCCGCCTTTGGCCGGAGACTGACCACGCCCTCCCGACTCTGGCTGCGCACAGGTGCACTTCCTATGGCCGCCGCTAGGGGGCGCTTGTGAGCGGGTTCGGGGACCCTCAGCGCCCACCGTGCAGGGGCCACCCCTGCACCCATGGGGGTAGGGGATTGTCCCCCCCAAGGGGGAACGGGGCCCCCTTCCCCTTCACGGAAGCCCAAACCTTTCTCCCGGGGCACGCCTGCACCCTCCTCAGCGCACTCACAGCCCCAGCGGCGGGGCCGTGCGACCGCAGACACCCTAGACGGAGGGCCGGGGTCCCGGTCAGGGGAGGGCACCCCCTGGAAGCCAGGGACAAGCGGCGACCGCGGCTTCTTCCAAAACTGCAGGCACACAGGCCGGCAAGGAAAAAAGCCCCGGGCAAGCCAGCACCACTCAAAGGGCAAGAGTCCGCACCTTGTCCAGCAGCGCTTGGTGATACCCAGGCTCTGCCCCTGGCCGGAGCCTGACCCCGCCCACCTGACTCTGGCTGCGCACAGGTGCACTTCCTAGGGCCTCCGCTTGTGGGCGCTGGTGAGGGGGTTCGGGGACCCTCAGCCCCCACCAGGCTGGGGCCATCATTCACCCATGGGTGTACGGGATTGTCCTCCCACATGGGGGATCGGGGCCCTCTTCCCCTTGGCGGAAGCCCAAACCTTCCTCCCGGAGCATGCCTGAACCCTCCTCTCGCACTCACAGACCCAGCAGCGGAGCCGTGCGCCCGCTGACGCCCTAGACGGAGGGCCGAGTTCCTGGTCAGGGGAGGGCACCCCCCGGAAGCCAGGGACAAGCGGCAATGGTGGCCTCTTCCAAAACTGCAGGCACACAGGACGGTGCAGAAAAAAGCTCCAGGCAAGCCGGCACCACTCAAAGGGGAATAGTCCGCACCTGGCCCAGCAGCGCTGATGATCCCCAGTTTCCGCCCCTGGCCTGAGCCTGACCCTGCCCCCCGACTCTGGCTGCGCACAGGTGCACTTCCTTGGACAACCGCTAGGGGGCGCTTGTGAGGTTGTTCGGGGACCCTCAGCCCCAACCGGGCTGGGGCCACCCCTGCACCCATGGGGGTACGGGTCCATCTTCCCCTTCGCGGAAGCCCAAACCTTCCGCCCAGGGCACGCCTGCACGCTCCTCTCGCACTCACAACCCCATTGGCGGGGCCATACGCCAGCAGACGCCCTAGATGGTGGGCCGGGTTCCCGGTCAGGGGAGGGCACCCTCTTGAAGCCAGGGACAAGAGGCGACCGCGGCCTCTTCCAAAATTGCAGGCACACAGGCCGGCGCGGAAAAAAGCCCCGGGAAAGTCAGTACCACTCAAAGGGGAAGAGTCTGCAACTGGCCCAGCAGCGCTGATGAACCCAGGGCTCCGCCCCTGGCCAGAGCCTGACCCCGCCCACCTGACTCTGGCTGCGCACAGGTGCACTTCCTAGGAAATTCGCTAGGTGGCTCTGGTGAGCGGTTTCGGGGACCCTCAGACCCACCGGGCTGGTGCCACCCCTGCACCCATGGGGTTACGGGATTGTCCTCCCCCATGGGGGAAAGGGTCCCCCTTCCCCTTGGCGGAAGCCCAAACCTTCCTCCAGGAGCACGCCTGCACCCTCCTCTCGCACTCACAGCCCCAGCGGCGGAGCCGTGCTCCCACTGACGCCCTAGACAGAGGGCCGAGTTTCCGGTCAGGGGAGCGCACCCCCAGGAAGCCAGGGACAAGCGGCAATTGCGGCCTCTTCCAAAACTGCAGGCACACAGGACCGCGCGGAAAGAAGCTCCGGGCAAGCCAGCACCACTCAAAGGGGAAGAGTCCGCACCAGGCTCAGCAGAGCTGATGATCCCAGGGCTCCGCCCCTGGCCGGAGCCTGACCCCGCCCCCCGACTCTGGCTGCGCACAGGTGCACTTCCTAGGGCCACCGCTAGGGGGCGCTGGTGAGGTGGTTCGGGGACCCTCAGCCCCAACCGGGCTGGGGCCACCTCTGCACACATGGGGGTACGGGATTGTCCTCCCCCATGGGGGAACGGGTTCCTATTCCCCTTTGCGGAAGCCCAAACCTTCCTCCTGTGTCTCGCCTGCACTCTCCTCTCCCACTCACAGCCCCAGCGGCAGGCCCTGCGCACGCTGATGCCCTAGACGGTGTGCAGGAGTCCCTGTTAGGGGAGGGCACCCCCTGTATACCAGGGACAAGCGGCGTCCGCGGCCTCTTCCAAAACTGCAGGTACATAGGCCGGCGCAGAATGCCCTGGGCTAGCCAGCACCACTCAAAGGGGAAGAGTCCTCACCTGGCCCAGCAGCGCTTGCCGCGGACCAGCCCAGCCTCGGCGAGAGATTGAGGCAATCTCAGGGGTTGAGTGAGAACTAGCAGATGGTGGTTGAAGGAATTAGGGCGAGGGACGAAAAAAATGACACAGAGACACACTCAAGGGAGAGTGAAAATCTTAGTGCGCTTTATTGGAATCAGCCTTTTCTTTTTACACATTTCCAAAGTCATTACCTCAATATGTGTTTTACAGTATGTGGTTAATCATACGTCAGATTTATCGTAAATGCAGTGAAACATGAATAACATAACATATTGTCTATTATTTATCAAGGAATCAAGAACTTATCGTAACACCCCCAGTGGAGGCTTTTTTAACATTATGATTTTTTACTATGATTATACATTTTTGTCATATCTTTAACATTATGTTATTATTTTTAGTACTATTTATTATTACTATAGTTCTACTTGGTTACACATTTGCTAGAAGTCATAGAACCAGTTTTTCTCACCATAATTGAATTTCTTCAGTACAAGACCTAGACTATTAATGATTAACAACATGCCTTGGTTGTGTCTCAACATTTCCCAGACTTGTTTTCCATCAGTTATTTTCCATAAATAAAAGGTGGGAACCATTAATATCCCCTTGGGGACTTCGCCTGTCTTAGGTCATCAGAAATCTTTTCTGATCTTTCCCGTCATTGACTGTCCCGTCCAGCACACAGGGGAAGAGAGACTTATGTACTTTCATAGTACAGCCACTCTTATATTAACCATAAATTGTGGCAATGGTAACTTTGTTCTTGGGGGAGCAGGAGCCGCCACAGTTCCCCCTTTATTTTTAAATTTATGTTGTATTTGATGCACATCACGTCGTAAAGTTTTAATAGATTTGCTGATTATTTTTAAGAATATAGGGACCATGAGACAACAAATCAAGACAATGAGCATGATTACACCAAATGAAATAAGAAAGTGTAACCAATTAGAGGGTCCCAAAGAACGTAAGGACTCAGAAAACGTAGATGCAAAATCTGACAAAGCTGGTTTGGACAAATGAGCTTGACTCATTGCTGAGATTTCAGCCTGGAGAGAAGACAAATTATGACTGGTGTCACTTTTACGCCAAATGCCAAGTAAATGATTTTTAATAAAAGCCCAATTATAGGAAGAATTATAAAGTTTGGGCGTAACACAAATAAACCTGAATTGAGCATGGCACCGAGTAGAGAGAAGTCGTTTAATTTGTTGGACTTTTGTACCAAGTGCCAACACTGTCTCCTCCAAAGCATTTAGTTTGTGTTTTAGATTTTGATCAATGTCATTTTGCAGAGCTAAAGCCAAAGTAACATTTTTTGTGAGATTATTAACAAAATGAGCAGTATGTGTTTCCTGAACCAGGGCAACAGACGAAACTGTAAGAGAAGTCACAATAGCAATTAAGGCAGTAATACCTAAAATAAGCGTAGCAACAAAATGTTTAGAACGAATTAAGGCATTGACTTCCTGAATAACTTGTAAAGCAATATTGTCAAATTATGGGGTATCTTGTAATTCAACGGGTAATATAACATAAGAAGGTTTTTTTAACATAAACATAGTAGAAAAATTATGAACAATATTAGGAGTTATGCAATTAGACAACACGCATTTAGAACAGGTGACAGAATAGGAATTCCCGTGGCGGGAAATGTTTATTGTGTTGGCAGATCCAAAAAACAATGTATAGGGGTATCCAATGCAGGCACGAAGATTGAAATTTCATATGGCGTAGATATGTTGTCTGGTGCTAAAAAGTTTGATAGTATTCACAGTAGCAAAAAGACGAAAAAGTTCAAGTAAGCACGAGTCCCATTGGAAGTGGTGAAGGAGTAGGTGATCTGTGACTTTTCAGGTTTCAGTCAGTGAAGAGGAGGAACCAAGGTGTTGGTTTAATTTAGCAGGGACCAGATGGGTGAATTCGCATTATTAAACAAGTAGTAGACAAATTAATAAAAAAACAAAAATTTAGAGCTTTGTACCTATTTTACATACAGTGACTTAATAGGAAAGACAAAACTACCATTTATACCAGACTTTTGAATTAAACACATTAAACAAAGTAAATTATTAATACTTAACATAACTTTAAGGCATATATGCTTTAAATTATAGCATAAAATTTGAATTAGTTTTTGTTTACCAAAAATGATTGTAATTATAAGATTTGTTTTTATGAAAATTTATATACGTGCCATTTATAATTAATCTTCCAGAGAGAAAAAACAAAACAAAATAAAACAACACTAAACAAAACAAAACAAAACACAAAGACAGACAAACAGATACAGAGATCTCTTGATATATATTTAAAATTTTGGCCATATATATATTTTTTAAGAGATAGTTATTTTATTAATTTTTGTGATGCCACTGAGGTTTTTATAAGAGAATATTTTTTGAGTTTATATTTTTAAGAAGTGATTTTTGGCTTTAGGTTGTCAATGTTTTGTTATACTGAGAGCAAGTATATGTTAAAACAAAAGGAACCCTGTTATTTTGATAACAGGAGATGAGGGAAATTTTTAGAGTTTGCCTGTTTTTAGGCTTTTATTAAAATTTGAGGTTTGAATTTAGCTCAAATATGTTTGTATTATTATTTAAATTTTTTGAGAGCTTAATTAATTTTAACAAGAAATTTAACCTTTTACAGGTCCACTAAGTAAATCAAAAAACTTTTATTCAACCAATAAGCATTTTGTATAGCTTGTTAGCAAATTCAAAATAACTCAGTAGTTTTTTTCTTAGACAATTTAGACTTTAAAATTTAGAAAAAAACATAGGGAAATAAAACTTTTTTCCTAGAACGAACCAAAAGAGTTTAGTCCCCCACAGTAGGAAGGCAGTAGAGACTTGCCAGTGATCCCAACACTGGAGAAAAAGTCCAGGCAGCTGCTTGTTGAGACCAGGGGCAGCCCCCACCCATCCGTTGCAGTGGGTTTATAATATTATTATAAAAACCTTTAGTTATATTATATAGTTATATTTAACCATTTTTATTACCTTAGCAATAGTAAATGAACTTTAAATACTATTATTTAGAAATATTTTATTTATTTATTTTAAAAGAATAAATGGCCTAACCACATACTTAGAATCAGAAAACAAAGTTAAAGGCTGAGCAAAAGGCTGAGCAAAATGTTCAAGTGTCATAATGACTGTAATTATTTCAGCCTGCTGAGCAGAGACATTTTTCGAGACTTTTTGTAATGCACACATAGATGGATACGCTGTCAACACACGTGTTTGTGCATGGGAGAGATGCAACCATTCCAAAATGCCCTCCTGCCATAAGCAGGCTGTAGGAGTTATAGGCAGTTTGCATAATCAACAAATCCCACGTTTTAGAATAATGAATTTGAGTAACTCTGGCTTCTGAAATTTTTTGTTCAACTAAACGAAGGCTTTGTAATGCCTCCGGAGTCAAGGCACGAGGAGATCTAGGATTCAAATCGCCTTGTAGAATTGCAAAAAGTGGATGTAAATTTCCGGTAGTAATTTTCAAATAAGGCCTGACCCAATTGTTATTACCTAGTAACTTTTGGAAGTCATTTAGGGTTTGCAATTTAATCAACACGAATTTGTAAATTTTGAGTCATAATGTGATCATCATAAATGATTTTTCCTAAATAATTTAAAGGTCGGTCCTTTTGAATTTTATCTGGTGCTACTACCAGACCATAAGCTGTCAATTGCTTCTATTAAATGGGTCAAAATTGAATCTGCAACATCCTTTGAAGGATGACTTAAAAGAATATCATCCATATAATGGATAATATATGCCTCTGGAAATTTAATTTTAGTAACCTGCAAGGCCTGATCAACAAATTTTTGACACAAAGTAGGAGAAGTTTTCATTCCTTGGGGCAAAACTTTTCACTGATATCTTTGCCATGGTTGTTGAAAATTGCTAGATGGAATACTAAAAGCAATTTTTTTGACAATTATTAGGATGTAATTTTTTGTAAAGAAGCAGTCTTTTAAATCAATAATAATAACATAATTGTTTTTTGGAACTGCTACAGGAGAAGGCAACCCTGGCTGTAGGCACCCATATTCTGCATAGTGGCATTTACTGCTCTCAAATCTTGCAAGAGTCGCCACTTGCCAGATTTTTTTTTAATACAAAAAACAGGAGTATTCCATGGACTTGTAGAAGGCTCTAAATGTCCCTTAAGTAATTGTTCCTGTACTATAGTTTGGATGGCTGGATTTTTTCTGCTGTCAGGGCCTTTGATCGATCCAGACAGGAGTTTTATCTTTCCAACTGATTTTATCAGCTTATTTTTGAGTTTTAATGGCCCCTATGAATAAGCCTGTTCATCAATCACATTTGGAGTAACTAGAGACAATTGCAGAGAGTCCATGATGTCATGTCCCCATAAGGAGAAAGGCAATGCAGGAATCACATAAGGTTGAAACAAACCTTTCTGAGATCCTAATTGCCAGGATAACATTTGGAAAGTTGAGCCACATTATTGGCCATACCCAATCCAATCAACGTGGAGGAGGAATTTATAACTGGCCACGCAGCAGGCCAGTCCTGCTATACATGATCTATCTACTCCTGTGTAGCAATCCATGATTGGATGTCCATTAACAATTAATTTTTTCAATGGCCGTTCTTTTTGTAATGCTCTGGGTCCATGCAATTACATCCGTGGATCCAAAGCCATCATCACCTCTTTTTCTTTTAAAATTGGATTAGGCAACTTAACATAAGACGGCACAAGAATTTGTGCAATACGTTGATCTTTGTGAATTTGTATTGTTTCTTTCAAAGGTCGAACCATGACTTTAACTTTCCCTTCAAAACTTGAGTCAATTATTCCAGGTAGAACTTCAAAATTATTTTTATAATTTGAATTACGGCAATTATAAGTCCGACAGTACCTTCTGAATGCGGTCCCTTTAAGTAAGTGTCAACTAAATGAACTCCATCCGTGGCTGACATGATAACATCAGCCATGGCTGCAAGATCTAATCCTGCACTTCCAGGAGTGGCTCTTGGCAAATCATGTACGGCTACATTCGTAGCAGGCGCAGGTGTTTCTTTAGAGCTTATTTGCCCCGGAGTATACCCTCCTTCATTTATGGGGCTGAGGGCTCGCCCCTCTGAGAGGTTTTTTTTTTTGGATTCTCTACTATTTATTTTAATTTATGTCCATCCTTATGCCACTTTCTGTTCCTGGAGGAGGGGCGTGCAGCCTCTTTGGTTTAGAGCATTTAAATTGTTTTTTCTTGCTAAAATAATTTGGAGCCATAAGAGTATTCTGTGGCACAGGGTTTTGTTTTGGTTCTGTTGTCCTACAAAGATCAGCAAATGTTTCTTCAAAGTCACTATCATCCTCATCACCCATATATTCTGCATATTCAGTATCTCCAGGGTGACAATCTACAAGTTTTCCTTCTG
This sequence comes from Talpa occidentalis, assembly GCF_014898055.3. Classification (NCBI taxonomy): domain Eukaryota; kingdom Metazoa; phylum Chordata; class Mammalia; order Eulipotyphla; family Talpidae; genus Talpa; species Talpa occidentalis. The sequence continues at coordinate 62,568,703 of NW_023600993.1, forward strand.
CAATAGCTGCAGTAGGGAACACAGCACCCAAATATGTTTTAGATTTATTGGCAAAGGAAAGCTTCCTGATCACTCCTTTCTTCTGAGATTTCTCCTTTCCATAGATCTGCTTCCGTAGAACCAACTAATAAATCTCTAATTTGTATCCACAAAGGAAAAGCTTGAACGGGCACCTGTGTAGGGCCGTTTGGTTATAAAATCTCCAGATTTCCTTTCTTACACGTTTCCAATTTGTCAAAGACAAAGTGCCCTCTTCAGGAAACCAGGGGCAGATTCTTAAAATAAACTCATAAAATTCACTGAGGGACCTGTTACGTATGGTCATCCCTCGACTCTTTAACATGTGACTTAAAACTGAAAGGAAAAGTCCTCTATCTCTAGAGTAAGATTGCCCATATTTAGATTACTCGTCCTCTTTAACTGGTCAGCCTTTACCAGCAGGCCCGCGGCGCCCAGACGAGATTCCCTATCCTTCGACAAAAATTTTTTAGAAAAAAAAAGTGGAGAGATAGCTTACCTCAAGCTCGTTCTTCCAAACACGTCGTCTTCTTAAGGAAATACCTAGAGAGTTTTTCACCTAGAAAGCAAAACTAAAAACACTCAGCGATGCTCGGCTGACCGTACTCCTCGCGGAGTATTAGAAAGCCTTGGTATAGGGGTGACCGTACAAGCCCCGGTCTTGCACTCCACAAGGAGACCCACTAAACCTTACGGCTTTCGCAGAACTGCAGGTACGAGCCCACACAGGCTCTGCGGCTCAAAAGAGCCTTGGAATTCAAACACAATTACTCACACAAACATACTCACAGTCTCACAAAGCAGAGAAAGTCGATTCTTCCAGCTTCACTGAGCTCCACTGTTTGGGACTCGAGCCCCACGTTGGGAACCACCTAACGCGGACCAGCTCAGCGGCGGCGGGAGATTGAGAAAATCACAGGGGTTGAGTGAGAACGAGCAGAAAGTGGTCGAAGGAATTAGGGCGAGGGAAAAAAGAAATGACACACAGACAAACTCAAGAGAGAGTGAAGATCTCAGTGCGCTTTATTGGAATCAGCCTTTTCTTTTGTACATTTCCAAAGTCATTACTTCAATATGTTTTTTACAGTATGTGGTTAATCATACGTCAGATTTATCGTAATGCAGTGAAACATGAATAACATAACATATTGTCTATTATTTATCAAGGAATCAAGAACTTATCGTAACACCCCCAGTGGAGGCTTATTTTAACATTATGATTTTTTACTATGATTATACATTTTGTCATATCTTTAACATTATATTATTTTTTTTAGTTCTATTTATTATTCCTATAGTTCTACTTTGTTACACATTTGCTAGAAATCATAGAACCAGTTTTTCTCACCATAATTGAATTTCTTCAGTACAAGACCTAGACTATTAATGATTAACAACATGCCTTGGTTGTGTCTCAACATTTCCCAGACTTGTTTTCCATCAGTTATTTTCCATAGTTAAAAGGTGGGAACCATTAAAATCCCCTTGGGGCCTGCGCCTCTCTTAGCTCATCAGAAATCTTTTCTGATCTTACCCGTCATTGACTGTCCCGTCCAGCACACCGGGGAAGAGGGACTTATGTACTTTCATAGTACAGACACTCTTATATTAACGATAAATAGTGGCAATGGAAATTTTGCTCTCTGGGGGAGCAGGAGCCGCCAAAGCGCTGATGAGCCCACGGCTCCGCCCCGACCGTAGCCTGACTCCGCCCAAACGACACTGCCGGCGCTCAGGTGCACTTCCGAGGGCCGTCGCTAGGGGACGCTGGTGAGGGTGTACGGGGAGCCTCAGCCCCACCGGGCTGGGCCACCTCTGCCACATGGGGGTAGGGGACTGTCCTACCCCATGGTGGAACGGGGCGCTCTTCCCTTTCGCGGAAGCCCAAATCTTCCACCCGGGGCATGCCTGCACCCTCCTCTCGAATTCACAAACCCAGCGGCAGGGCCTTGCGCTCGCAGAAGCCCTAGACGGAGGGCCGAGGTCCCGTTCAGGGGAGGGCACCACCTGTAAGCCAGGGACAAGCGGCGACCGTGGCCTCTTCCAAAACTGCAGACAAAAAGGCCAGCGCAGAAAGCCCCGGGAAAGCCAGAACCACTCAAAGGGGAAGAGTCCGCACCTGGCCCAGCAGCGCTGATGAGCCCCAGGCTCCGCCCCTGTCCAGAGCCAGACCCCGCCCACCCGACTCTGAATGCACACTGGTGCACTTCCTAGGGCGCCGCTAGGGGGAGTTGGTGAGAGGGTTCGGGGACCCTCAGCCCACTCGGGTAGTGGGATATCTGCACACATGTGGGTACGGAACTTTCCTCCCCCATGGGCGAACGGGGCTCTCTTGCCCTCGGGGGAAGCCCAAATTTTCCTCCCGTAGCACGCCTGCACCCTCCTCATGCACTCACAGCCCCAGCGGCGGGGCCATGCGACCACATACGCCCTAGACGGACGGCCGGGGTCCTAATCAGGGAGGGCACTGCCTGTAAGCCAGGGACAAGTGGCGACCGCAGCCTCTTCCAAAACTTCAGGCACACAGGCCGGCGCGGCAAGCCCGGGCAAGCCAGAACCACTCAAAGGGGAAGATTCCGCACCTGGCCCAGCAGCGCTGATGAGCCCCGGCTCCGCCCCTGCCGGAGCCTGACCCCCGCCCACCCGACTCTGGCTGAGCACAGGTGCACTTCCAAGGGCTGCCGCTAGGGGGCGCTAGTGAGGGGGGGTCCGGGGACTCTCAGCCCCCACGGGTTTGGGGCCACCTCTGCACCCATGGGGGTACGGGATTGTCTTCACCCATGGGGGAAAGGGGCCTCTTCGCCCTCACGGAACCCTAAACCTTCCTCCCGGGGCACGCCTGCACACTCCTCTCGCACTCACAGCCCCGCGGCGGGGCCGTGCTCCGCAGACGCCCGGACGGAGGGCCGCGGTCCCTGTCAGTGTCACCCTCGGAGGGCACCCACCCCAGCCAGCCGACAAGCGGCCACGCAGCCTCATTCAAAAATGCAGGCACACAGGCCGGCGTGGAAAGCCCCGGGCAAGGCCAGCACTACTCAAAGGGAAGAGTCCGCACCTGGTCCAGCAGCGCTGATGAGCCCCAGGCTGTGCCCCGGCCGGAGCCTTCCCTACCTATCCGACTCTGGCTGCACACAGGTGCACTTCCTAGGGCCGCCGCTAGGGGGCGCTGGTGAGGGGGTTCGGGACCCTCAGCCCCCACCGGCCTGGGGCCACCTCTGCACCCATGGGGATACGGAACTTTCCTCCCCCATGGGGGAACGGGGCCCTCTTCCCCTCAGGGGATGCCCAAACCTTACTCCCGGGGCACGCCTGCACCCTCCTCTCTCGCACTCACAGCCCCAGTGGCGGGGCCGTGCACCCGCAGACTGCCTTAGACGGAGGGCCGGGTGCGCGGACCAGCACAGCAGTAGACGATGAGGCCACCTCAGGGTAGAGAAGAAGCGTGCGGGGGTGGTCAGGGCGTCGGTGAAGAAATGACAAACTGACACACTTCAAGAGTGAAATCTGAGTGTAATTTTCTTTGAGTTTGTGACCAGTATATGTATGTTTCCAAAAGCACAGGAATGAATATCAATGAAATTAGCTTACTCATGGGCTCAGTCTATCACCATCAGGGAGGTTCACATAACAAGCAATGACCATTATAGAAGAAAGAAGGAAGTTTAAGAGACAAATGGGGATTATAGCTTGTAGTTCTAGAAAGATGGGATAAGATTTTAGCATTCTTGTAGTGGTTTCTTGGGTCCTTATCTTTTGATAGGCTTCTGCCTTTTCAGGGAACTTCTGCTGAACTTCCTTTGCTTCAGGGTGTTATGCTGTTTCTCCCCCTGCGCACTGGTTGCCCAGCCAGACCTAGGGACTTGGCGAAAGCCATTCTAAAGATCACTGCGGGGGAGTGCAGCAGGTATGTAGGGTTTGCTGTTCTCCCCTGCGCGCTGGTTGCCCAGCCGGACCTAGGGCCGGTTAACCCTGAAGGTCACTGCAGGGGAGGTGCAGCAGGTCCCCTTTGTTTTTAGAACGGAGCTGGAAGGCGTACTATCTCGTTGAAGACGATGAATGGACCTGTGAAGTAAGCGGGCACAGAGGGGAAGGAGTAAACAAAGGAGCAGGAGAGTAGGGAAAGAACAATAAAGGAGAGAACGAGATGATACCAGTGAGTAGGAGTCAAAGATTGGGAGTGGAACTAGAGAATGAGCAAAGGAAGAGAGTGAAGTGTGCAGATGAGACTTAATGATAGCAGAAATTTCAGCTTGGCGAGACGAAAGGTCATGAGAAAGGTCATTGTCTTGCCAGATGCCCAATAGGTGATGTTTGGTAAGATTCCAATGTAAGGAGGAGTTATAATGTAAAGGCGTAACACAAATGAAACGAAACTGAACATGCAACAAGTAGACAGTTGTTGTTTGAGAGTTGAACCTCATTGCCCATAGCAATAACAATTTCTTCCAGAGCATTTAACTTTCTTTTCTACTTATAATCAATGTCCCGCTGTATTGCGAGCGCCATGGACACGTTTTTGGTAAGGTCATTACAAAAGAAGCTGTCTTAGCTTCCTGATAAAGCAACAGAGGAAGCAGCTAAAGAGGTAACTAAGGAAATCAGAGCGGCAATGCCTAGAATGGGTAGCAATAAAACGTTTGGGACGAAGAAGGCATGTACTTCATCTAAACTTGCTAAAACTTGCATGGCATATTCAAGGCATATTATGTAAATCAACAGGTAACATAACATAGGAGGGTCTTTTGAGCAAGACCACCGCAGGATATAGACGAGCAAGAGAGGGGGTATACAATTAGTAACCACACAACCCGAACATTGGATAAAAAAAGATTTCCCGCGGGATTGGATACGTATGGATGAAGCATTCTCCAGGAGCAGAGCAAAGGGGTATCCAACACAGGCACGCACAGGAACTTTGGTTGTGTTGTATCCAGGATGTTTGAAGTGAACGGCATCAACAGCAGCCAAGAGGCGAAAAAGTTCAGGCTGGAAATAAGTCTTATTATGATGATGAAAAGCATACATAGGTGGTACCCATCCAACAGAAAACTTTCTGTAGTGAAGGGCTGGAACAGCAAAATGAAAAATCATACCCAGTAAACCGAGACCTGAGAGGAATATAGGCATTGCCTGAGAAAAACCACAATGTAGCCAAGCTGGGTAAGAAATAAGGGA
>NW_023600993.1:62573995-62589934 GCF_014898055.3 Talpa occidentalis
CGGAAGCCCAAACCTTCCTCCTGGTCTCGCCTGCACCCTCCTCTCCCACTCACAGCCCCAGCGGCGGGCCCTGCGCCCGCTGACGCCCTAGCCGGAGTGCAGGAGTCCCTGTTAGGGGAGGGCACCCCCTGTATACCAGGGACAAGCGGCGCCCGCGGCCTCTTCCAAAACTGCAGGCACATAGGCCGGCGCAGAATGCCCTGGGCTAGCCAGCACCACTCAAAGGGGAAGAGTCCTCACCTGGCCCAGCAGCGCTTGCCGCGGACCAGCCCAGCCTCGGCGAGAGATTGAGGCAATCTCAGGGGTTGAGTGAGAACTAGCAGATGGTGGTTGAAGGAATTAGGGCGAGGGACGAAAAAAATGACACAGAGACACACTCAAGGGAGAGTGAAAATCTTAGTGCGCTTTATTGGAATCAGCCTTTTCTTTTTACACATTTCCAAAGTCATTACCTCAATATGTGTTTTACAGTATGTGGTTAATCATACGTCAGATTTATCGTAAATGCAGTGAAACATGAATAACATAACATATTGTCTATTATTTATCAAGGAATCAAGAACTTATCGTAACACCCCCAGTGGAGGCTTATTTTAACATTATGATTTTTTACTATGATTATACATTTTTGTCATATCTTTAACATTATGTTATTATTTTTAGTACTATTTATTATTACTATAGTTCTACTTGGTTACACATTTGCTAGAAGTCATAGAACCAGTTTTTCTCACCATAATTGAATTTCTTCAGTACAAGACCTAGACTATTAATGATTAACAACATGCCTTGGTTGTGTCTCAACATTTCCCAGACTTGTTTTCCATCAGTTATTTTCCATAAATAAAAGGTGGGAACCATTAATATCCCCTTGGGGACTTCGCCTGTCTTAGGTCATCAGAAATCTTTTCTGATCTTTCCCGTCATTGACTGTCCCGTCCAGCACACAGGGGAAGAGTGACTTATGTACTTTCATAGTACAGCCACTCTTATATTAACCATAAATTGTGGCAATGGTAACTTTGCTCTTGGGGGAGCAGGAGCCGCCACAGTTCCCCCTTTATTTTTAAATTTAAGTTGTATTTGATGCACATCACGTCGTAAAGTTTTAATAGATTTGCTGAGTATTTTTAAGAATATAGGGAACCTGAGACAACAAATCAAGACAATGAGCATGATTACACCAAATGAAATAAGAAAGTGTAACCAATTAGAGGGTGCCAAAGAACGTAAGGACTCAGAAAACGTAGATGCAAAATCTGACAAAGCTGGTTTGGACAAATGAGCTTGACTCATTGCTGAGATTTCAGCCTGGAGAGAAGACAAATTATGACTGGTGTCACTTTTACGCCAAATGCCAAGTAAATGATTTTTAATAAAAGCCCAATTATAGGAAGAATTATAAAGTTTGGGCGTAACACAAATAAACCTGAATTGAGCATGGCACCGAGTAGAGAGAAGTCGTTTAATTTGTTGGACTTTTGTACCAAGTGCCAACACTGTCTCCTCCAAAGCATTTAGTTTGTGTTTTAGATTTTGATCAATGTCATGTTGCAGAGCTAAAGCCAAAGTAACATTTTTTGTGAGATTATTAACAAAATGAGCAGTGTGTGTTTCCTGAACCAGGGCAACAGACGAAACTGTAAGAGAAGTCACAATAGCAATTAAGGCAGTAATACCTAAAATAAGCGTAGCAACAAAATGTTTAGAACGAATTAAGGCATTGACTTCCTGAATAACTTGTAAAGCAATATTGTCAAATTATGGGGTATCTTGTAAATCAACGGGTAATATAACATAAGAAGGTTTTTTTAACATAAACATAGTAGAAAAATTATGAACAATATTAGGAGTTAGGCAATTAGACAACACGCATTTAGAACAGGTGACAGAATAGGAATTCCCGTGGCGGGAAATGTTTATTGTGTTGGCAGATCCAAAAAACAATGTATAGGGGTATCCAATGCAGGCACGAAGATTGAAATTTCATATGGCGTAGATATGTTGTCTGGTGCTAAAAAGTTTGATAGTATTCACAGTAGCAAAAAGACGAAAAAGTTCAAGTAAGCACGAGTCCCATTGGAAGTGGTGAAGGAGTAGGTGATCTGTGACTTTTCAGGTTTCAGTCAGTGAAGAGGAGGAACCAAGGTGTTGGTTTAATTTAGCAGGGACCAGATGGGTGAATTAGCATTATTAAACAAGTAGTAGACAAATTAATAAAAAAACAAAAATTTAGAGCTTTGTACCTATTTTACATACAGTGACTTAATAGGAAAGACAAAAGTACCATTTATACCAGACTTTTGAATTAAACACATTAAACAAAGTAAATTATTAATACTTAACATAACTTTAAGGCATATATGCTTTAAATTATAGCATAAAATTTGAATTAGTTTTTGTTTACCAAAAATGATTGTAATTATAAGATTTGTTTTTATGAAAATTTATATACGTGCCATTTATAATTAATCTTCCAGAGAGAAAAAACAAAACAAAATAAAACAACACTAAACAAAACAAAACAAAACACAAAGACAGACAAACAGATACAGAGATCTCTTGATATATATTTAAAATTTTGGCCATATATATATATTTTTTAAGAGATAGTTATTTTATTAATTTTTGTGATGCCACTGAGGTTTTTATAAGAGAATATTTTTTGAGTTTATATTTTTAAGAAGTGATTTTTTGGCTTTAGGTTGTCAATGTTTTGTTATACTGAGAGCAAGTATATATTAAAACAAAAGGAACCCTGTTATTTTGATAACAGGAGATGAGGGAAATTTTTAGAGTTTGCCTGTTTTTAGGCTTTTATTAAAATTTGAGGTTTGAATTTAGCTCAAATATGTTTGTATTATTATTTAAATTTTTTGAGAGCTTAATTAATTTTAACAAGAAATTTAACCTTTTACAGGTCCACTAAGTAAATCTAAAAACTTTTATTCAACCAATAAGCATTTTGTATAGCTTGTTAGCAAATTCAAAATAACTCAGTAGTTTTTTTCTTAGACAATTTAGACTTTAAAATTTAGAAAAAACATAGGGAAATAAAACTTTTTTCCTAGAACGAACCAAAAGAGTTTAGTCCCCCACAGTAGGAAGGCAGTAGAGACTTGCCAGTGATCCCAACACTGGAGAAAAAGTCCAGGCAGCTGCTTGTTGAGACCAGGGGCAGCCCCCACCCATCCGTTGCAGTGGGTTTATAATATTATTATAAAAACCTTTAGTTATATTATATAGTTATATTTAACCATTTTTATTACCTTAGCAATAGTAAATGAACTTTAAATACTATTATTTAGAAATATTTTATTTATTTATTTTAAAAGAATAAATGGCCTAACCACATACTTAGAATCAGAAAACAAAGTTAAAGGCTGAGCAAAAGGCTGAGCAAAATGTTCAAGTGTCATAATGACTGTAATTATTTCAGCCTGCTGGGCAGAGACATTTTTAGAGACTTTTTGTAATGCACACATAGATGGATAAGCTGTCAACACACATATTTGTGCATGGGAGAGATGCAACCATTCCAAAATGCCCTTCCTCCATAAGCAGGATGTAGGAGTATAGGCAGTTTGCATAATCAACAAATCCCACGTTTTAGAGTAATGAATTTGAGTAACTCTGGCTTCTGAAATTTTTTGTTCAACTAAACGAAGGCTTTGTAATGCCTCCGGAGTCAAGGCACGAGGAGATCTAGGATTCAAATCGCCTTGTAGAATTGCAAAAAGTGGATGTAAATCTCCGGTAGTAATTTTCAAATAAGGCCTGACCCAATTGTTATTACCTAGTAACTTTTGGAAGTCATTTAGGGTTTGCAATTTATCAACACGAATTTGTAAATTTTGAGTCATAATGTGATCATCATAAATGATTTTTCCTAAATAATTTAAAGGTCGGTCCTTTTGAATTTTATCTGGTGCTACTACCAGACCATAAGCTGTCAATTGTTCTATTAAATGGGTCAAAATTGAATCTGCAACATCCTTTGAAGGATGACTTAAAAGAATATCATCCATATAATGGATAATATATGCCTCTGGAAATTTAATTTTAGTAACCTGCAAGGCCTGATCAACAAATTTTTGACACAAAGTAGGAGAAGTTTTCATTCCTTGGGGCAAAACTTTTCACTGATATCTTTGCCATGGTTGTTGAAAATTGCTAGATGGAATACTAAAAGCAATTTTTTTGACAATTATTAGGATGTAATTTTTTGTAAAGAAGCAGTCTTGTAAATCAATAATAATAACATAATTGTTTTTTGGAACTGCTACAGGAGAAGGCAACCCTGGCTGTAGGGCACCCATATTCTGCATAGTGGCATTTACTGCTCTCAAATCTTGCAAGAGTCGCCACTTGCCAGATTTTTTTTAATACAAAAAACAGGAGTATTCCATGGACTTGTAGAAGGCTCTAAATGTCCCTTAAGTAATTGTTCCTGTACTATAGTTTGGATGGCCTGGATTTTTTCTGCTGTCAGGGGCCTTTGATCGATCCAGAAAGGAGTTTTATCTTTCCAACTGATTTTATCAGCTTATTTTTGAGTTTTAATGGACCCTATGAATAAGCCTGTTCATCAATCACATTTGGAGTAACTAGAGACAATTGCAGAGAGTCCATGATGTCATGTCCCCATAAGGAGAAAGGCAATGCAGGAATCACATAAGGTTGAAACAAACCTTTCTGAGATCCTAATTGCCAGGATAACATTTGGAAAGTTGAGCCACATTATTGGCCATACCCAATCCAATCAACGTGGAGGAGGAATTTAAAACTGGCCACACAGCAGGCCAGTCCTGCTATACATGATCTATCTACTCCTGTGTCTAGCAATCCCATGATTGGATGTCCATTAACAATTAATTTTTTCAATGGCCGTTCTTTTGTAATGCTCTGGGTCCATGCAATTACATCCGTGGATCCAAAGCCATCATCACCTCTTTTTTCTTTTAAAATTGGATTAGGCAACTTAACATAAGACGGCACAAGAATTTGTGCAATACGTTGATCTTTGTGAATTTGTATTGTTTCTTTCAAAGGTCGAACCATGACTTTAACTTTCCCTTCAAAACTTGAGTCAATTATTCCAGGTAGAACTTCAAAATTATTTTTATAATTTGAATTACGGCCAATTATAAGTCCGACAGTACCTTCTGAATGCGGTCCCTTTAAGTAAGTGTCAACTAAATGAACTCCATCCGTGGCTGACATGATAACATCAGCCATGGCTGCAAGATCTAATCCTGCACTTCCAGGAGTGGCTCTTGGCAAATCATGTACGGCTACATTCGTAGCAGGCGCAGGTGTTTCTTTAGAGCTTATTTGCCCCGGAGTATACCCTCCTTCATTTATGGGGCTGAGGGCTCGCCCCTCTGAGAGGTTTTTTTTTTTGGATTCTCTACTATTTATTTTAATTTATGTCCATCCTTATGCCACTTTCTGTTCCTGGAGGAGGGGCGTGCAGCCTCTTTGGTTTAGAGCATTTAAATTGTTTTTTCTTGCTAAAATAATTTGGAGCCATAAGAGTATTCTGTGGCACAGGGTTTTGTTTTGGTTCTGTTGTCCTACAAAGATCAGCAAATGTTTCTTCAAAGTCACTATCATCCTCATCACCCATATATTCTGCATATTCAGTATCTCCAGGGTGACAATCTACAAGTTTTCCTTCTGCAATAGCTGCAGTAGGGAACACAGCACCCAAATATGTTTTAGATTTATTGGCAAAAGGAAAAGCTTCCTGATCACTACTTTCTTCTGAGATTTCTCCTTTCCATAGATCTGCTTCCGTAGAACCAACTAATAAATCTCTAATTTGTATCCACAAAGGAAAAGCTTGAACGGGCACCTGTGTAGGGCCGTTTTGGTTATAAAATCTCCAGATTTCCTTTCTTACACGTTTCCAATTTGTCAAAGACAAACTGCCCTCTTCAGGAAACCAGGGGCAGATTCTTAAAATAAACTCATAAAATTCACTGAGGGACCTGTTACTTATGGTCATCCCTCGACTCTTTAACATGTGACTTAAAACTGAAAGGAAAAGTCCTCTATCTCTAGAGTAAGATTGCCCCATATTTATAGATTACTCGTCCTCTTTAACTGGTCAGCCTTTACCAGCAGGCCCGCGGCGCCCAGACGAGATTCCCTATCCTTCGACAAAAATTTTTTAGAAAAAAAAAGTGGAGAGATAGCTTACCTCAAGCTCGTTCTTCCAAACACGTCGTCTTCTTAAGGAAATACCTAGAGAGTTTTTCGCCTAGAAAGCAAAACTAAAAACACTCAGCGATGCTCGGCTGACCGTACTCCTCGCGGAGTATTAGAAAGCCTTGGTATAGGGGTGACCGTACAAGCCCCGGTCTTGCACTCCACAAGGAGACCCCACTAAACCTTACGGCTTTCGCAGAACTGCAGGTACGAGCCCACACAGGCTCCGCGGCTCAAAAGAGCCTTGGAATTCAAACACAATTACTCACACAAACATACTCACAGTCTCACAAAGCAGAGAAAGTCGATTCTTCCAGCTTCACTGAGCTCCACTGTTTGGGACTCGAGCCCCACGTTGGGAACCACCTAACGCGGACCAGCTCAGCGGCGGCGGGAGATTGAGAAAATCACAGGGGTTGAGTGAGAACGAGCAGAAAGTGGTCGAAGGAATTAGGGCGAGGGAAAAAAGAAATGACACACAGACAAACTCAAGAGAGAGTGAAGATCTCAGTGCGCTTTATTGGAATCAGCCTTTTCTTTTTGTACATTTCCAAAGTCATTACTTCAATATGTTTTTTACAGTATGTGGTTAATCATACGTCAGATTTATCGTAAATGCAGTGAAACATGAATAACATAACATATTGTCTATTATTTATCAAGGAATCAAGAACTTATCGTAACACCCCCAGTGGAGGCTTATTTTAACATTATGATTTTTTACTATGATTATACATTTTTGTCATATCTTTAACATTATATTATTATTTTTTAGTTCTATTTATTATTCCTATAGTTCTACTTGGTTACACATTTGCTAGAAGTCATAGAACCAGTTTTTCTCACCATAATTGAATTTCTTCAGTACAAGACCTAGACTATTAATGATTAACAACATGCCTTGGTTGTGTCTCAACATTTCCCAGACTTGTTTTCCATCAGTTATTTTCCATAGGTAAAAGGTGGGAACCATTAAAATCCCCTTGGGGCCTGCGCCTCTCTTAGCTCATCAGAAATCTTTTCTGATCTTACCCGTCATTGACTGTCCCGTCCAGCACACAGGGGAAGAGGGACTTATGTACTTTCATAGTACAGACACTCTTATATTAACGATAAATAGTGGCAATGGAAATTTTGCTCTCTGGGGGAGCAGGAGCCGCCAAAGCGCTGATGAGCCCAAGGCTCCGCCCCGACCGTAGCCTGACTCCGCCCAAACGACACTGCCGGCGCTCAGGTGCACTTCCGAGGGCCGTCGCTAGGGGACGCTGGTGAGGGTGTACGGGGAGCCTCAGCCCCCACCGGGCTGGGGCCACCTCTGCACACATGGGGGTAGGGGACTGTCCTCCCCCATGGTGGAACGGGGCGCTCTTCCCTTTCGCGGAAGCCCAAATCTTCCACCCGGGGCACGCCTGCACCCTCCTCTCGAATTCACAAACCCAGCGGCAGGGCCTTGCGCTCGCAGAAGCCCTAGACGGAGGGCCGAGGTCCCGTTCAGGGGAGGGCACCACCTGTAAGCCAGGGACAAGCGGCGACCGTGGCCTCTTCCAAAACTGCAGACAAAAAGGCCAGCGCAGAAAGCCCCGGGAAAGCCAGAACCACTCAAAGGGGAAGAGTCCGCACCTGGCCCAGCAGCGCTGATGAGCCCCAGGCTCCGCCCCTGTCCAGAGCCAGACCCCGCCCACCCGACTCTGAATGCACACTGGTGCACTTCCTAGGGCCGCCGCTAGGGGGAGTTGGTGAGAGGGTTCGGGGACCCTCAGCCCACTCGGGGCTAGTGGGATATCTGCACACATGTGGGTACGGAACTTTCCTCCCCCATGGGCGAACGGGGCTCTCTTGCCCTCGGGGGAAGCCCAAATTTTCCTCCCGTGGCACGCCTGCACCCTCCTCATGCACTCACAGCCCCAGCGGCGGGGCCATGCGACCACATACGCCCTAGACGGACGGCCGGGGTCCTAATCAGGGAGGGCACCGCCTGTAAGCCAGGGACAAGTGGCGACCGCAGCCTCTTCCAAAACTTCAGGCACACAGGCCGGCGCGGCAAGCCCCGGGCAAGCCAGAACCACTCAAAGGGGAAGATTCCGCACCTGGCCCAGCAGCGCTGATGAGCCCCGGGCTCCGCCCCTGGCCGGAGCCTGACCCCGCCCACCCGACTCTGGCTGCGCACAGGTGCACTTCCTAGGGCCGCCGCTAGGGGGCGCTGGTGAGGGGGTCCGGGGACTCTCAGCCCCCACGGGTTTGGGGCCACCTCTGCACCCATGGGGGTACGGGATTGTCTTCACCCATGGGGGAAAGGGGCCCTCTTCGCCCTCACGGAACCCTAAACCTTCCTCCCGGGGCACGCCTGCACCCTCCTCTCGCACTCACAGCCCCCGCGGCGGGGCCGTGCTCCCGCAGACGCCCGGACGGAGGGCCGCGGTCCCTGTCAGTGGAGGGCACCCCCTCTAAGCCAGGGAGAAGCGGCCACCACAGCCTCATCCAAAAATGCAGGCACACAGGCCGGCGTGGAAAGCCCCGGGCAAGCCAGCACTACTCAAAGGGGAAGAGTCCGCACCTGGTCCAGCAGCGCTGATGAGCCCCAGGCTGTGCCCCGGGCCGGAGCCGTTCCCTACCTATCCGACTCTGGCTGCACACAGGTGCACTTCCTAGGGCCGCCGCTAGGGGGCGCTGGTGAGGGGGTTCGGGGACCCGCAGCCCCCACCGGCCTGGGGCCACCTCTGCACCCATGGGGATACGGAACTTTCCTCCCCCATGGGGGAACGGGGCCCTCTTCCCCTCAGGGGATGCCCAAACCTTACTCCCGGGGCACGCCTGCACCCTCCTCTCGCACTCACAGCCCCAGTGGCGGGGCCGTGCACCCGCAGACGCCTTAGACGGAGGGCCGGGTGCCGCGGACCAGCACAGCAGTAGACGATGAGGCCACCTCAGGGTTGAGAGAAGCGTGCGGGGTGGTCAGGGCGTCGGTGAAGAAATGACAAACTGACACACTTCAAGAGTGAAATCTGAGTGTAATTTTCTTTGAGTTTGTGACCAGTATATGTATGTTTTCCAAAAGCACAGGAATGAATATCAATGAAATTAGCTTACTCATGGGCTCAGTCTATCACCATCAGGGAGGTGATCTACATAACAAGCAATGACCATTATAGAAGAAAGAAGGAAGTTTAGAAAGACAAATAAGGGATTATAGTTTGTAGTTCTAGAAAGATGGGATAAGATTTTTAGCATTCTTGTAGTGGTTCTTGGTGGTTGTTATCTTTTGATAAGCTTCTGCCTTTTCAGGGAACTTCTGCTGAACTTCCTTTGCTTCAGGGTGTTATGCTGTTCTCCCCCTGCGCACTGGTTGCCCAGCCGGACCTAGGGACCTGGCGAAAGCCATTCCTAAAGATCACTGCGGGGGGAGGTGCAGCAGGTATGTAGGGTTTTGCTGTTCTCCCCCTGCGCGCTGGTTGCCCAGCCGGACCTAGGGCCGGTTAACCCTAAAGGTCACTGCAGGGGGAGGTGCAGCAGGTCCCCCTTTGTTTTTAGAACGGAGCTGGAAGGCGTACATATCTCGTTGAAGACGATGAATGGACCTGTGAAGTAAGCGGGCACAGAGGGGAAGGAGTAAACAAAGGAGCAGGACGAGTAGGGAAAGAACAATAAAGGAGAGAACGAGATGATACCAGTGAGTAGGAGTCAAAGATTGGGGAGTGGAAACTAGAGAATGAGCAAAGGAAGAGAGTGAAGTGTGCAGATGAGACTTAATGATAGCAGAAATTTCAGCTTGGCGAGACGAAAGGTCATGAGAAAGGTCATTGTCTTGCCAGATGCCCAATAGGTGATGTTTGGTAAGATTCCAATGTAAGGAGGAGTTATAATGTAAAGGCGTAACACAAATGAAACGAAACTGAACATGGCAACAAGTAGACAGTTGTTGTTTGAGAAGTTGAACCTCATTGCCCATAGCAATAACAATTTCTTCCAGAGCATTTAACTTTCTTTCTGCTTTATAATCAATGTCCCGCTGTATTGCGAGCGCCATGGACACGTTTTTGGTAAGGTCATTTACAAAAGAAGCTGTCTTAGCTTCCTGAATTAAAGCAACAGAGGAAGCAGCTAAAGAGGTAACTAAGGAAATCAGAGCGGCAATGCCTAGAATAAGGGTAGCAATAAAACGTTTGGGACGAAGAAGAGCATGTACTTCATCTAAAACTTGCATGGCAGTATTATCATATCAAGGCATATTATGTAAATCAACAGGTAACATAACATAGGAGGGTCTTTTGAGCAAGACCACCGCAGGATATAGACGAGCAAGAGAGGGGGTAATACAATTAGTAACCACACAACCCGAACATTGGATAAAAAAAGATTTCCCGCGGGATTGGATACGTGTGGATGAAGCATTTCCCAGGAGCAGAGCAAAGGGGTATCCAACACAGGCACGCACAGGAACTTTGGTTGTGTTGTATCCAGGATGTTTGAAGTGAACGGCATCAACAGCAGCCAAGAGGCGAAAAAGTTCAGGCTGGAAATAAGTCTTATTATGATGATGAAAAGCATACATAGGTGGTACCCATCCAACAGAAAACTTTCTGTAGTGAAGGGCTGGAACAGCAAATGAAAAATCATACCCAGTAAACCGAGACCTGAGAGGAGATATAGGCATTGCCTGAGAAAAACCACAATGTAGCCAAGCTGGGTAAGAAATAAGGGAATCCCAGAATTGGTCAACATCCCGGTATTTTTGAACACAGTTGGGAAAAGGGGGAGTAAAGGATGGTGAGGAGAAGGTGCGGATTTCATTGTCTGCCGTCAGTTGGTCCAAAGCCTTAAACGTCAGGCCCCAGACAACACAGTCTCTGTTGTCCGTGCGGTGGTTCTCCGGAGGGGTACGAGGTGGTGCATCAGTGAGCATGGAAACATAATGTAGCATCATACAACCGGGAAGGGATACAGAGTTAGTAAGGACACAGAGTGGAGGGTCATCAGAGAAACCCTCATAATCAATAGGGGAAGAAACCATATGTTCAGGGTGAAAATCAGCAGGAGGTTAGTGTCATTGACGTAAACTTTTATGGCAGAATTTTCAGTCCAGGGAACGGGATGAAGAAAAGGCGGCTCGGGTACATAAGCCCAACAGTGGGCCGACTGTACAGGCGTGGATTGAGTCGCCAAGATGGCAATGATAGCCAGGAATATTGATGTGGCTGTGCGTGGAGCATTATTTTGTTGAACTAGATGTTCAGCCATCGTCGTAAGGGCCTTTATGTGATCCCATGTCGGAAGGCAGCTGGGAGTTTCCCGCTGGAGCTGAAGATGACACATTTTCCTCGTCAAGCGCGCCATCTTCCGTCGGTGCCGGAGAATCTGGGCTCGTGCTCGAGACCGGCGGGCAGTGGCGGATGAGTCTGTCTGGGATCCAGACAGAGGAGTCGGCATCCTGAGGAAAAATGCAAGCATAACCTCGCCCTGAGGCGAGTAGCAAATCTGGGCCTTTCCAGGCGCCAGTGAGTAGGTCTTTCCATTTAACCTGAGGCAGATTGGAGACATCAGTGTATCCCCAATGCCGCACCATAGGGGTAATACCTTTATCATCAGAGTTAAGATGATTAATTACAAATAGGGCATGTTGAAGGAGATGTTGAGGGGAATAAAAACGGGCAACATTTTGCAGACGGTCAATTTGGGTTTTCAATGTTTGATGAGTTCTTTCTATTATACCTTGTCCCTGAGGATTGTATGGGATGCCAGTAACATGAGCAATACGCCATTGGGCACAAAATGATTGAAATGATTTTGAAATATATGCTGGAGCATTGTCAGTTTTTATTTTAACTGGCTTACCCAAAACAGCAAAGCACGCAGTAAGATGCTGAATAACATCCTTGACTGCTTCGCCAGTACGAGCAGTGGCGTGAATGGCATGGGAGAAAGTATCTACGGTTACATGAACAAAGCAGAGTCTCCCAAAAGAGGGGACATGAATTACATCCATTTGCCAGAGGACCTGAGGTTTCAAACCTCGGGGATTAACTCCCAATTTGAGAGGATGATGTACTTCCGGACAGGAGGGACAATCACGAACTATTTGTCTGGCTTGTTCTCTGGTAATTTGGAAACGGTGACGTAGAGCATTAGCATTTTGGTGATGAAGGGCATGGCTCTCTTGAGCCTGAGTCACCGTCAAAACAGCTGGGGACTTAGTAAGTAAGTCCGCCATGTGGTTACCTAAGGACAGAGGTCCAGGTAGGTTAGAATGACCTCTGATGTGGCCAATAAACAATTTATGTGTTCTGGCTCGTAGCAGGGCTTGTAAATGAGCCAGCAAGGAGGAGATGTGAGATAACCCAGATATTAAGGCGGTTTCAATTGCCGGAAACAAAGAAACCACATATTTAGAATCAGAGTATAGATTTAGAGGACACCGATAATGTTTGAAAGCAAGTGTCACAGCGATGATTTCAGCCTGTTGGGCAGAGATGTTTTTAGAAAATTGTTGTATAGGAGGCAGATTAGGATGATAAACTGCCGACATTCCAGACGAGGAACCATCAGTAAAAACAACAGTAGCCCCGGGCAAAGGCTGCGAGGAAACGATTCTTGGAAAAGTAAAAGCAGTTTCCCTCGCAAATTTTAAAATAGGGTGCTGGGGCAGGTGGAATTTAACCTGACCAGGAAAATTAAGTAATGCTATGCCCCAGTCATCATCATTTTGAAGTAGAAATTCAAACTGTGTTTTAGTATATGGAATAACAATAGAGGTGGGAAGTTTGGCAAACAGCTCCTTGGAGCGTGTTAAACCTTTCATAATTAAAAATGCACACATGGAGGCATAAGATGTGACCATTTTTGTTTGGTTGTGTGACAAATAGAGCCATTCAAGAATACCAGATTGCCATAGGCAGGCAGTAGGAGCAAATTCAGTTTTAAGGACAAGTAAGTCCCAGGGTGACGTATAGTCAATTTGGGAGAACTTAGCTTCAGAAAGTCTCTGTTCAACCAGATGTAGCTTTGAAAGGGCCTCGGCCGTTAAAGTCCGAGGGGATTTAGGATTAGGATCTCCTTGCAAAATTTCAAAAAGAGGGTGTAAATCACCAGTAGTAATCTTAAGATAAGGACGAATCCAGTTAATATTTCCAAGCAATTTTTCAAAGTCATTTAACGTGGAAAGTTTATCAAGACGGATTTGGAGATTTTGAGTCATGATAAAATCATCATGAATAGTTTTCCCAAATAGTTAAGTGGGCGGTCACGCTGAATCTTGTCAGGAGCAATGACAAGACCAAAGGAGGTAAGATCAGAAATTAAGCGTTGTAAAATTGACTCCACACCTTCTTTAGAGGGGTGGCTTAGAAGAATGTCATCCATGTAATGAATAATATAGGCATCAGGAAACTTTTCCCTAGTAGCTTGTAAAGCCTGATCAACAAATTTTTGGCATAGAGTAGGGGAATTTTTCATGCCTTGAGGCAGTACTTTCCATTGAAATCGTTGCCATGGTTGGTTGAAATTAGCAGATGGGACACTAAAAGCAAACCGGGGAGAATCATCGGGGTGAAGTTTATTAGTGAAAAAACAGTCCTGCAGATCAATAAGTATAATATGATTTTGTTTTGGGACAGCTACAGGGGAAGGGAGACCTGGTTGAAGGGCTCCCATGTCATGCATAGTGTCATTAATTGAGCGGAGGTCCTGAAGAAGCCTCCATTTTCCTGATTTGTTTTTAATTACAAAGACAGGAGTATTCCATGGGCTATTAGAGGGTTCTAAATGAACTTTTTGTAATTGGTCAGTGACAATGACATGGATAGCCTGGAATTTTTCAGATGTAAGGGGCCATTGAGGTATCCAGACAGGATTATCATTTTTCCAGGAAATTTTGTCAGCAAATAAATTTTCCACAATGGCCCCTAAGAAAAAGCCTGTTCATCAATTAGATCAGGAGCGGTGAGGGTTAGCCCCATGGATTCCATTATGTCACGGCCCCATAGTGAAAAGGGTAAGGAAGGAATTCCATATGGTTGAAAAAAACCAACATGTCCAGTCATTTGCCAATATAAAAGCTGAGAGCATGGAGCTACATTGTCTGCCATGCCTAAACCAATTAAAGTAGATGAGGAATTAGTAATCGGCCATGATGAGGGCCAGTCTTTACCAGCTATGCATGACCTGTCAGCACCAGTATCTAATAATCCCGTGAAGGGGTGTCCATTAACATATATTGTCTGTAAAGGTCTTTGTTTTGTAATGGGCTGCGTCCAAGCTACGACCTCAGTGGAACCAAAACCACCGTCTTCTCGTTTGTCTTTTAAAATTGGGTTTGGAAGTTTAATATAATTAAAAAGTAGAATTTGAGCTATTCTTTGATCTTTATGAATTTGAATAGTTTCCTTTAACGGACGGATCATAACTTTGACTCGACCCGTAAAGTCTGCATCTATAATATCAGGAAAAACCTCAAAATTCTTTTTGTAATTCGAACTGCGACCAATTATTAGTCCAACCGAGCCATCCGGCAGCGGTCCCTTTAAGTAGGTTTCAACTAATTGTACACCGTCTGCGGAAGATAATAAAACATCCTTGATAGTAGCTAGATCCAAACCAGCACTTCCCGGGGTGCCCCGGGGAGGTCATGAACTGACACTTGGGGAGGGGAATTGGGCTGAGGGGATTGTTGATGAGACCCTCCTTCTTTTAAGGGGCTGAGGGCTTGCCCCTCTGGAAGTTTTTTGAGTCATTTGACTGATTAGAAGTAGGGGTTAATTTATAACCAACTTTATGCCATTTAGAACGGCATTCGTTGGCCGAATGATTGCCTTTTTTGCAACGAGGGCATGGGGTTGAGGGAATAGGACGTTTAAAGTCAGCAATTACTTGGGCTTTGTTTGGGCAATTATTGCAGGCGTGGCCTGACTGGCCGTAGTTGAAACACGTAACCTGTTTGATATGCCGCCCATGAGGCATTGATTGAACAAAAGCGGCGAAAGGTTGTCCTTTCATTGCTGCAGCATATGCAATGCCTTGTACAACCGCTGGGGAAGCATCTAAACTGACTTTAATGTAATCTTGAAGCGTACCAGTTTTTCTTATGGGTGTAATTAATTCTTTACAAAGGGAATTAGCATTTTCCCATGCAAGTTGTTTAAACAACAAATCTCGTGCTCCGGAGGATGGAAGAACCTTGTAAGGAGAGTGCACCCCCTGTAAGCCAGGGACAAGCGGCGAGCGCGACCTCTTCCAAAACTGCAGGCACACAGGCCGGCACGGAAAGCCCCAGGCAAGCCAGCACCACTCAAAGGGGAAGAGTCCGCACCTGGCCCAGCAGCGCTGATGAGCCCCAGGCTCCGCCCCTGGCCGGAGACTGACCCCGCCCACCCCACTCTGGCTGCACACAGGTGCACTTCCAAGGGCCGCAACTAGGGGTCGCTGGTGAGGGGGTTCGGGTACCAACCGCCCCACCGGGCTGGGGCACCTCCGCACACAAGGGGGTCCGGAACTTTCCTCACCCATGTGGGAACAGGGCCATCATCCCCTTCACGGAAGCCCAAACCTTCCTCCCGGGGAATGCCTGCACCCTCCTCTCGCACTCAAAGCCCCAGCGGCGGGGCCGTACGCCCGCAGAAGCCCTAGACGGAGGGCCGGGGAACCCGTCAGGTGATGGCACCCCCTGTAAGCCAGGTACAAGCGGCGACCGCAGCCTAATCCAAACTGCTGGCACACAGGCTGGCACGGAAAAAAGCC
>NW_023600993.1:62590034-62605891 GCF_014898055.3 Talpa occidentalis
TCCCGAACCCCTCACCAGCGCCCCCTAGCGGCGGCCCTAGGAAGTGCACATGTGTGCAGCCAGAGTCGAGTGGGCGTGGTCAGGCTCCGGCCAGGGGCGGAGCCTGGGGCTCATCAGCGCTGCTGGCCAGGTGCGGACTCTTCCCTTTGAGTGGTGCTGGTTTGCCCAGGGTTTTTTTTCCGCGCCGGCCTGTGTGCCTGCAGTTTTGGAAGAGGCCGCGGTCGCCGCTTGTCCCTGGCTTCCAGGGGGTGCCCTCCCTGACCGGGACCCCGGCCCTCCGTCTAGGGCGTCTGCGGGCGCACAGCCCCGCCGCTGGGGCTGTGAGTGCGAGAGGAGTGTGCAGGCGTGCCCCGGGAGGAAGGTTTGGGCTTCCGCGAAGGGGAAGAGGGCCCCGTTCCTCCATGGGGGAGAACAATCCCATACCCCCATGGGTGCAGGGGTGGCCCCGCCCAGTGGGGGCTGAGGGTCCCCGAACACCCTCACCAGCGCCCCCTAGCGGCGGCCCTAGGAAGTGCACCTGTGCGCAGCCAGAGTCGGTTGGGCGGGTCAGTCTCCGGCCAGGGGCGGAGCCTGGGGCTCATCAGCGCTGCTGGGCCAGGTGCGGACTCTTCCCCTTTGAGTGGTGCTGGCTTGCCCGTGGCTTTCCGCGCCGCCTGTGTGCCTGCAGTTTGGAAGAGACCGCGGTCACCGCTTGTCCCTGGCTTACAGGGGTGCCCTCCCCTGACAGGGACCGCGGCCCTCCGTCTAGGGCTTCGCGGGCGCACGGCCCCGCCGCTGGGGCTGTGAGTGCGAGAGGAGGGTGCAGGCGTGCCCCGGAGGAAGGTTTGGGCTTCCGTGAAGGGGATGATGGCCCTGTTCCCACATGGGTGAGGAAAGTTCCGGACCCCCTTGTGTGCGGAGGTGCCCCAGCCCGGTGGGGGCGGATGGTACCCGAACCCCTTCACCAGCGACCCCTAGTTGCGGCCCTTGGAAGTGCACCTGTGTGCAGCCAGAGTCGGGTGGGCGGGGTCAGTCTCCGGCCAGGGCGTAGCCTGGGGCTCATCAGCGCTGCTGGGCCAGGTGCGGACTCTTCCCCTTTGAGTGGTGCTGGCTTGCCTGGGGCTTTCCGCGCCGGCCTGTGTGCCTGCAGTTTTGGAAGAGGTCGCGGTCGCCGCTTGTCCCTGGCTTACAGGGGGTGCACTCTCCTTACAAGGTTCTTCCATCCTCCGGAGCACGAGATTTGTTGTTTAAACAACTTGCATGGGAAAATGCTAATTCCCTTTGTAAAGAATTAATTACACCCATAAGAAAAACTGGTACGCTTCAAGATTACATTAAAGTCAGTTTAGATGCTTCCCCAGCGGTTGTACAAGGCATTGCATATGCTGCAGCAATGAAAGGACAACCTTTCGCCGCTTTTGTTCAATCAATGCCTCATGGGCGGCATATCAAACAGGTTACATGTTTCAACTGCGGCCAGTCAGGCCACGCCTGCAATAATTGCCCAAACAAAGCCCAAGTAATTGCTGACTTTAAACGTCCTATTCCCTCAACCCCATGCCCTCGTTGCAAAAAAGGCAATCATTCGGCCAACGAATGCCGTTCTAAATGGCATAAAGTTGGTTATAAATTAACCCCTACTTCTAATCAGTCAAATGACTCAAAAAACTTCCAGAGGGGCAAGCCCTCAGCCCCTTAAAAGAAGGAGGGTCTCATCAACAATCCCCTCAGCCCAATTCCCCTCCCCAAGTGTCAGTTCATGACCTCCCCCGGGGCACCCCGGGAAGTGCTGGTTTGGATCTAGCTACTATCAAGGATGTTTTATTATCTTCCGCAGACGGTGTACAATTAGTTGAAACCTACTTAAAGGGACCGCTGCCGGATGGCTCGGTTGGACTAATAATTGGTCGCAGTTCGAATTACAAAAAGAATTTTGAGGTTTTTACCTGATATTATAGATGCAGACTTTACGGGTCGAGTCAAAGTTATGATCCGTCCGTTAAAGGAAACTATTCAAATTCATAAAGATCAAAGAATAGCTCAAATTCTACTTTTTAATTATATTAAACTTCCAAACCCAATTTTAAAAGACAAACGAGAAGACGGTGGTTTTGGTTCCACTGAGGTCGTAGCTTGGACGCAGCCCATTACAAAACAAAGACCTTTACAGACAATATATGTTAATGGACACCCCTTCACGGGATTATTAGATACTGGTGCTGACAGGTCATGCATAGCTGGTAAAGACTGGCCCTCATCATGGCCGATTACTAATTCCTCATCTACTTTAATTGGTTTAGGCATGGCAGACAATGTAGCTCCAAGCTCTCAGCTTTTATATTGGCAAATGACTGGACATGTTGGTTTTTTTCAACCATATGGAATTCCTTCCTTACCCTTTTCACTATGGGGCCGTGACATAATGGAATCCATGGGGCTAACCCTCACCGCTCCTGATCTAATTGATGAACAGGCTTTTTCTTAGGGGCCATTGCGGAAAATTTATTTGCTGACAAAATTTCCTGGAAAAATGATAATCCTGTCTGGATACCTCAATGGCCCCTTACATCTGAAAAAATCCAGGCTATCCATGTCATTGTCACTGACCAATTACAAAAAGGTCATTTAGAACCCTCTAATAGCCCATGGAATACTCCTGTCTTTGTAATTAAAAAGAAATCAGGAAAATGGAGGCTTCTTCAGGACCTCCGCTCAGTTAATGACACATATTATACTTATTGATCTGCAGGACTGTTTTTTCACTAATAAACTTCACCCCGATGATTCTCCCCGGTTTGCTTTTAGTGTCCCATCTGCTAATTTCAACCAACCATGGCAACGATTTCAATGGAAAGTACTGCCTCAAGGCATGAAAAATTCCCCTACTCTATGCCAAAAATTTGTTGATCAGGCTTTACAAGCTACTAGGGAAAAGTTTCCTGATGCCTATATTATTCATTACATGGATGACATTCTTCTAAGCCACCCCTCTAAAGAAGGTGTGGAGTCAATTTTACAACGCTTAATTTCTGATCTTACCTCCTTTGGTCTTGTCATTGCTCCTGACAAGATTCAGCGTGACCGCCCACTTAACTATTTGGGGAAAACTATTCATGATGATTTTATCATGACTCAAAATCTCCAAATCCGTCTTGATAAACTTTCCACGTTAAATGACTTTGAAAAATTGCTTGGAAATATTAACTGGATTCGTCCTTATCTTAAGATTACTACTGGTGATTTACACCCTCTTTTTGAAATTTTGCAAGGAGATCCTAATCCTAAATCCCCTCGGACTTTAACGGCCGAGGCCCTTTCAAAGCTACATCTGGTTGAACAGAGACTTTCTGAAGCTAAGTTCTCCCAAATTGACTATACGTCACCCTGGGACTTACTTGTCCTTAAAACTGAATTTGCTCCTACTGCCTGCCTATGGCAATCTGGTATTCTTGAATGGCTCTATTTGTCACACAACCAAACAAAAATGGTCACATCTTATGCCTCCATGTGTGCATTTTTAATTATGAAAGGTTTAACACGCTCCAAGGAGCTGTTTGCCAAACTTCCCACCTCTATTGTTATTCCATATACTAAAACACAGTTTGAATTTCTACTTCAAAATGATGATGACTGGGGCATAGCATTACTTAATTTTCCTGGTCAGGTTAAATTCCACCTGCCCCAGCACCCTATTTTAAAATTTGCAAGGGAAACTGCTTTTACTTTTCCAAGAATCGTTTCCTCGCAGCCTTTGCCCGGGGCTACTGTTGTTTTTACTGATGGTTCCTCGTCTGGAATGTCGGCAGTTTATCATCCTAATCTGCCTCCTATACAACAATTTTCTAAAAACATCTCTGCCCAACAGGCTGAAATCATCGCTGTGACACTTGCTTTCAAACATTATCGGTGTCCTCTAAATCTATACTCTGATTCTAAATATGTGGTTTCTTTGTTTCCGGCAATTGAAACCGCCTTAATATCTGGGTTATCTCACATCTCCTCCTTGCTGGCTCATTTACAAGCCCTGCTACGAGCCAGAACACATAAATTGTTTATTGGCCACATCAGAGGTCATTCTAACCTACCTGGACCTCTGTCCTTAGGTAACCACATGGCGGACTTACTTACTAAGTCCCCAGCTGTTTTGACGGTGACTCAGGCTCAAGAGAGCCATGCCCTTCATCACCAAAATGCTAATGCTCTACGTCACCGTTTCCAAATTACCAGAGAACAAGCCAGACAAATAGTTCGTGATTGTCCCTCCTGTCCGGAAGTACATCATCCTCTCAAATTGGGAGTTAATCCCCGAGGTTTGAAACCTCAGGTCCTCTGGCAAATGGATGTAACTCATGTCCCCTCTTTTGGGAGACTCTGCTTTGTTCATGTAACCGTAGATACTTTCTCCCATGCCATTCACGCCACTGCTCGTACTGGCGAAGCAGTCAAGGATGTTATTCAGCATCTTACTGCGTGCTTTGCTGTTTTGGGTAAGCCAGTTAAAATAAAAACTGACAATGCTCCAGCATATATTTCAAAATCATTTCAATCATTTTGTGCCCAATGGCGTATTGCTCATGTTACTGGCATCCCATACAATCCTCAGGGACAAGGTATAATAGAAAGAACTCATCAAACATTGAAAACCCAAATTGACCGTCTGCAAAATGTTGCCCGTTTTTATTCCCCTCAACATCTCCTTCAACATGCCCTATTTGTAATTAATCATCTTAACTCTGATGATAAAGGTATTACCCCTATGGTGCGGCATTGGGGATACACTGATGTCTCCAATCTGCCTCAGGTTAAATGGAAAGACCTACTCACTGGCGCCTGGAAAGGCCCAGATTTGCTACTCGCCTCAGGGCGAGGTTATGCTTGCATTTTTCCTCAGGATGCCGACTCCCCTGTCTGGATCCCAGACAGACTCATCCGCCACTGCCCGCCGGTCTCGAGCACGAGCCCAGATTCTCCGGCACCGACGGAAGATGGCGCTTGACGAGGAAAATGTGTCATCTTCAGCTCCAGCGGGAAACTCCCAGCTGCCTTCCGACATGGGATCACATAAAGGCCCTTACGACGATGGCTGAACATCTAGTTCAACAAAATAATGCTCCACGCACAGCCACATCAATCTTCCTGGCTATCATTGCCATCTTGGCGACTCATTCCACGCCTGTACAGTCGGCCCACTGTTGGGCTTATGTACCCGAGCCGCCTTTTCTTCATCCCGTTCCCTGGACTGAAAATTCTGCCATAAAAGTTTACGTCAATGACACTAACCTCCTGCTGATTTTCACCCTGAACATATGGTTTCTTCCCCTATTGATTATGAGGGTTTCTCTGATGACCCTCCACTCTGTGTCTTTACTAACTCTGTATCCCTTCCCGGTTGTATGATGCTACATTATGTTTCCATGCTCACTGATGCACCACCTCGTACCCCTCCGGAGAACCACCGCACGGACAACAGAGACCGTGTTGTCTGGGGCCTGACGTTTATGGCTTTGGACCAACTGATGGCAGACAATGAAATCTGCACCTTCTCCTCACCATCCTTTACTCCCCTTTTCCCAACTGTGTTCAAAAATACCGGGATGTTGACCAATTCTGGGATTCCCTTATTTCTTACCCAGCTTGGCTACATTGTGGTTTTTCTCAGGCAATGCCTATATCTCCTCTCAGGTCTCGGTTTACTGTGTATGATTTTTCATTTGTTGTTCCAGCCCTTCACTACAGAAAGTTTTCTGTTGGATGGGTACCACCTATGTATGCTTTTCATCATCATAATAAGACTTATTTCCAGCCTGAACTTTTTCGCCTCTTGGCTGCTGTTGATGCCGTTCACTTCAAACAACCTGGCTACAACACAACCAAAGTTCCTGTGCGTGCCTGTGTTGGATACCCCTTTGCTCTGCTCCTGGGAAATGCTTCATCCACACGTATCCAATCCCGCGGGAAATCTTTTTTTATCCAATGTTCGGGTTGTGTGGTTACTAATTGTATTACCCCCTCTCTTGCTCGTCTATATCCTGTGGTGGTCTTGCTCAAAAGACCCTCCTATGTTATGTTACCTGTTGATTTACATGATATGCCTTGGTATGATAATACTGCCATGCAAGTTTTAGATGAAGTACATGCTCTTCTTCGTCCCAAACGTTTTATTGCTACCCTTATTCTAGGCATTGCCGCTCTGATTTCCTTAGTTACCTCTTTAGCTGCTTCCTCTGTTGCTTTAATTCAGGAAGCTAAGACAGCTTCTTTTGTAAATGACCTTACCAAAAACGTGTCCATGGCGCTCGCAATACAGCGGGACATTGATTATAAAGTAGAAAGAAAGTTAAATGCTCTGGAAGAAATTGTTATTGCTATGGGCAATGAGGTTCAACTTCTCAAACAACAACTGTCTACTTGTTGCCATGTTCAGTTTCGTTTCATTTGTGTTACGCCTTTACATTATAACTCCTCCTTACATTGGAATCTTACCAAACATCACCTATTGGGCATCTGGCAAGACAATGACCTTTCTCATGACCTTTCGTCTCTCCAAGCTGAAATTTCTGCTATCAGTAAGTCTCATCTGCACACTTCACTCTCTTCATTTGCTCATTCTCTAGTTTCCACTCCCAATCTTTGACTCCTACTCACTGGTATCATCTCGTTCTCTCCTTTATTGTTCTTTCCCTACTCGTCCTGCTCCTTTGTTTACTCCTTCCCCTCTGTGCCCGCTTACTTCACAGGTCCATTCATCGTCTTCAACGAGATATGTACGCCTTCCAGCTCCGTTCTAAAAACAAGGGGGACCTGCTGCACCTCCCCCTGCAGTGACCTTTAGGGTTAACCGGCCCTAGGTCCGGCTGGGCAACCAGCGCGCAGGGGGAGAACAGCAAAACCCTACATACCTGCTGCACCTCCCCCCGCAGTGATCTTTAGGAATGGCTTTCGCCAGGGTCCCTAGGTCCGGCTGGGCAACCAGTGCGCAGGGGGAGAACAGCATAACACCCTGAAGCAAAGGAAGTTCAGCAGAAGTTCCCTGAAAAGGCAGAAGCTTATCAAAAGATAACGACCACCAAGAACCACTACAAGAATGCTAAAAATCTTATCCCATCTTTCTAGAACTACAAACTATAATCCCTTATTTGTCTTTCTAAACTTCCTTCTTTCTTCTATAATGGTCATTGCTTGTTATGTAGATCACCTCCCTGATGGTGATAGACTGAGCCCATGAGCAAGCTAATTTCATTGATATTCATTCCTGTGCTTTTGGAAAATATATATATTCTGGTCACAAACTCAAAGAAAATTACACTCAGATTTTCACTCTTGAAGTGTGTCAGTTTGTCATTTCTTTCACCGACGCCCTGACCACCCTGCACGCTTCTCTCAACCCTGAGGTGGCCTCATCGTCTACTGCTGTGCTGGTCCGCGGCACCCGGCCCTCCGTCTAGGGCGTCTGCGGGTGCACGGCCCCGCCACTGGGGCTGTGAGTGCGAGAGGAGGGTGCAGGCGTGCCCCGGGAGTAAGGTTTGGGCATCCCCTGAGGGGAAGAGGGCCCCGTTCCCCCATGGGGGAGGAAAGTTCCGTACCCCATGGGTGCAGAGGTGGCCCCAGTCCCGTGAGGGCTGAGGGTCCCCGAACCCCCTCACCAGCGCCCCCTAGCGGCGGCCCTAGGAAGTGCACCTGTGCGCAGCCAGAGTCGGATAGGCGGGGACAGGCTCCGGCCAGGGGCGGAGCCTGGGGCTCATCAGCGCTGCTGGGCCAGGTGCGGACTCTTCCCCTTTGAGTGGTTCTGGCTTTCCCGGGGCTTTCTGCGCTGGCCTTTTTGTCTGCAGTTTTGGAAGAGGCCACGGTCGCCGCTTGTCCCTGGCTTACAGGGGGTGCCCTCCCCTGAACGGGACCTCGGCCCTCTGTCTAGGGCGTCTGCGGGCGCAAGGCCCCACCGCTGGGGTTGTGAATTCGAGAGGAGGGTGCAGGCGTGCCCCGGGTGGAAGATTTGGGCTTCCGCGAAAGGGAAGAGCGCCCCGTTCCACCATGGGGGAGGACAGTCCCCTACCCCCATGTGTGCAGAGGTGGCCCCAGCCCGGTGGGGGCTGAGGCCCCCGTACACCCTCACCAGCGTCCCCTAGCGACGGCCCTCGGAAGTGCACCTGAGCGCCGGCAGTGTCGTTTGGGCGGAGTCAGGCTACGGTCGGGGCGGAGCCTTGGACTCATCAGCGCTTTGGCGGCTCCAGCTACCCCAGAGAGCAAAATTTCCATTGCCACAATTTATTGTTAATATAAGAGTGTCTGTACTATGAAAGTACATAAGTCCCTCTTCCCCTGTGTGCTGGACGGGACAGTCAATGACGAGTAAGATCAGAAAAGATTTCTGATGACCTAAGAGAGGCGCAGTCCCCAAGGGGATTTTAATGGTTCCCACCTTTTACCTATGGAAAATAACTGATGGAAAACAAGTCTGGGAAATGTTGAGACACAACCAAGGCATGTTGTTAATCATTAATAGTCTAGGTCTTGTACTGAAGAAATTCAATTATGGTGAGAAAAACTGGTTCTATGACTTCTAGCAAATGTGTAACCAAGTAGAACTATAGGAATAATAAATAGTACTAAAAAATAAAAATATAATGTTAAAGATATGACAAAAATGTATAATCATAGTAAAAAATCATAATGTTAAAATAAGCCTCCACTGGGGGTGTTACGATAAGTTCTTGATTCCTTGATAAATAATAGACAATATGTTATGTTATTCATGTTTCACTGCATTTACGATAAATCTGACGTATGATTAACCACATACTGTAAAAAACATATTGAAGTAATGACTTTGGAAATGTACAAAAAGAAAAGGCTGATTCCAATAAAGCGCACTGAGATCTTCACTCTCTCTTGAGTTTGTCTGTGTGTCATTTCTTTTTTCCCTCGCCCTAATTCCTTCGACCACTTTCTGCTCGTTCTCACTCAACCCCTGGGATTTTCTCAATCTCCCGCCGCCGCTTGAGCTGGTCCGCGTTAGGTGGCGCCCAACGTGGGGCTCGAGTCCCAAACAGTGGAGCTCAGTGAAGCTGGAAGAATCGACTTTCTCTGCTTTGTGAGACTGTGTGTATGTTTGTGTGAGTAATTGTGTTTGAATTCCAAGGCTCTTTTGAGCCTTGGCGCCTGTTTGGGCTCGTACCTGCAGTTCTGCGAAAGCCGTAAGGTTTAGTGGGGTCTCCTTGTGGAGTGCAAGACCGGGGCTTGTACGGTCACCCCTATACCAAGGCTTTCTAATACTCCGCGAGGAGTACGGTCAGCCGAGCATCGCTGAGTGTTTTTAGTTTTGCTTTCTAGGCGAAAAACTCTCTAGGTATTTCCTTAAGAAGACGACGTGTTTGGAAGAACGAGCTTGAGGTAAGCTATCTCTCCACTTTTTTTTTCTAAAAAATTTTTGTCGAAGGATAGGGAATCTCGTCGGGGCGCCGCGGGCCTGCTGGTAAAGGCTGACCAGTTAAAGAGGACGAGTAATCTATAAATATGGGGCAATCTTACTCTAGAGATAGAGGACTTTTCCTTTCAGTTTTAAGTCACATGTTAAAGAGTCGAGGGATGACCATAAGTAACAGGTCCCTCAGTGAATTTTATGAGTTTATTTTAAGATTCTGCCCCTGGTTTCCTGAAGAGGGCAGTTTGTCTTTGACAAATTGGAAACGTGTAGGAAAGAAATCCGGAGATTTTATAACCAAAACGGCCCTACACAGGTGCCCGTTCAAGCTTTTCCTTTGTGGATACAAATTAGAGATTTATTAGTTGGTTCTACGGAAGCAGATCTATGGAAAGGAGAAATCTCAGAAGAAAGTAGTGATCAGGAAGCTTTTCCTTTTGCCAATAAATCTAAAACATATTTGGGTGCTGTGTTCCCTACTGCACCTATTGCAGAAGGAAAACTTGTAGATTGTCACCCTGGAGATCCTGAATATGCAGAATTATGGGTGATGAGGATGATAGTGACTTTGAAGAAACATTTGCTGATCTTTGTAGGACAACAGAACCAAAACAAAACCCCGTGCCACAGAATACTCTATGGCTCCAAATTATTTTAGCAAGAAAAAACAATTTAAATGCTCTAAACCAAAGAGGCTGCACGCCCCTCCTCCAGGAACAGAAAGTGGCATAAGGATGGACATAAATTAAAATAAATAGAAGAGAATCCAAAAAAAAAAAAAACCTCTCAGATGGCGAGCCCTCAGCCCCATAAATGAAGGAGGGTATACTCCGGCGCAAATAAGCTCTAAATAAACACATGTGCCTGCTACGAATGTAGCCGTACATGATTTGCCAAGAGACACTCCTGGAAGTGCAGGATTAGATCTTGCAGCCATGGCTGATGTTATCATGTCAGCCACGGATGGAGTTCATTTAGTTGACACTTACTTAAAGGGACCGCTTCCACAAGGAACTGTCGGACTTATAATTGGCCGTAATTCAAATTATAAAAATAATTTTGAAGTTCTACCTGGAATAATTGACTCAAGTTTTGAAGGGAAAGTTAAAGTCATGGTTCGACCTTTGAAAGAAACAATACAAATTCACAAAGATCAACGTATTGCACAAATTCTTGTGCCATCTTATGTTAAGTTGCCTAATCCAATTTTAAAAGAAAAAAGAGGTGATGATGGCTTTGGATCCACGGATGTAATTGCATGGACCCAGAGCATTACAAAAGAACGGCCATTGAAAAAATTAATTGTTAATGGACATCCAATCATGGGATTGCTAGACACAGGAGTAGATAGATCATGTATAGCAGGGAAGGACTGGCCTGCTGCGTGGCCAGTTTTAAATTCCTCCTCCACGTTGATTGGATTGGGTATGGCCAATAATGTGGCTCAAAATTCACAAATGTTATCCTGGCAATTAGGATCTCAGAAAGGTTTGTTTCAACCTTATGTGATTCCTGCATTGCCTTTCTCCTTATGGGGACATGACATCATGGAATCTCTGCAATTGTCTCTAGTTACTCCAAATGTGATTGATGAACAGGCTTATTCATAGGGGCCATTAAAACTCAAAAATATGCTGATAAAATCAGTTGGAAAGATAAAACTCCTGTCTGGATCGATCAATGGCCCCTGACAGCAGAAAAAATCCAGGCCATCCAAACTATAGTACAGGAACAATTACTTAAGGGACATTTAGAGCCTTCTACAAGTCCATGGAATACTCCTGTTTTTTGTATTAAAAAAAAATCTGGCAAGTGGCGACTCTTGCAAGATTTGAGAGCAGTAAATGCCACTATGCAGAATATGGGTGCCCTACAGCCAGGGTTGCCTTCTCCTGTAGCAGTTCCAAAAAACAATTATGTTATTATTATTGATTTACAGGACTGCTTCTTTACAATATAATTACATCCTAATAATTGTCAAAAAATTTGCTTTTAGTATTCCATCTAGCAATTTTCAACAACCATGGCAAAGATATCAGTGAAAAGTTTTGCCCCAAGGAATGAAAACTTCTCCTACTTTGTGTCAAAAATTTGTTGATCAGGCCTTGCAGGTTACTAAAATTAAATTTCCAGAGGCATATATTATCCATTATATGGATGATATTCTTTTAAGTCATCCTTCAAAGGATGTTGCAGATTCAATTTTGACCCATTTAATAGAACAATTGAAAGCTTATGGTCTGGTAGTAGCACCAGATAAAATTCAAAAGGACCGACCTTTAATTTATTTAGGAAAAATCATTTATGATGATCACATTATGACTCAAAATTTACAAATTCGTGTTGATAAATTGCAAACCCTAAATGACTTCCAAAAGTTACTAGCTAATATCAATTGGGTCAGGCCTTATTTGAAAATTACTACCGGAGATTTACATCCACTTTTTGCAATTCTACAAGGCGATTCGAATCCTAGATCTCCTTGTGCCTTGACTCCGGAGGCATTACAAAGCCTTCGTTTAGTTGAACAAAAAATTTCAGAAGCCAGAGTTACTCAAATTCATTACTCTAAAACGTGGGATTTGTTGATTATGCAAACTGCCTATACTCCTACAGCCTGCTTATGGCAGAAGGGCATTTTGGAATGGTTGCATCTCTCCCATGCACAAACACGTGTGGTGACAGCTTATCCATCTATGTGTGCATTACAAAAAGTCTCTAAAAATGTCTCTGCTCAGCAGGCTGAAATAATTACAGTCATTATGACACTTGAACCTTTTGCTCAGCCTTTTGCTCAGCCTTTAACTTTGTTTTCTGATTCTAAGTATGTGGTTAGGCCATTTATTCTTTTAAAATAAATAAATAAAATATTTCTAAATAATAGTATTTAAAGTTCATTTACTATTGCTAAGGTAATAAAAATGGTTAAATATAACTATATAATATAACTAAAGGTTTTTATAATAATATTATAAACCCACTGCAACGGATGGGTGGGGGCTGCCCCTGGTCTCAACAAGCAGCTGCCTGGACTTTTTCTCCAGTGTTGGGATCACTGGCAAGTCTCTACTGCCTTCCTACTGTGGGGACTAAACTGTTTTGGTTCGTTCTAGGAAAAAGTTTTATTTCCCTATGTTTTTTCTAAATTTTAAAGTCTAAATTGTCTAAGAAAAAACTACTGAGTTATTTTGAATTTGCTAACAAGCTATACAAAATGCTTATTGGTTGAATAAAAGTTTTTAGATTTACTTAGTGGACCTGTAAAAGGTTAAATTTCTTGTTAAAATTAATTAAGCTCTCAAAAAAATTTAAATAATAATACAAACATATTTGAGCTAAATTCCAACCTCAAATTTTAATAAAAGCCTAAAAACAGGCAAACTCTAAAAATTTCCCTCATCTCCTGTTATCAAAATAACAGGGTTCCTTTTGTTTTAATATATACTTGCTCTCAGTATAACAAAACATTGACAACCTAAAGCCAAAAAATCACTTCTTAAAAATAAAACTCAAAAAAATATTGTCTTATCTAAAAAAGTTAGTAAAACTGCCTGACTGTTGTGGTCTTGAGCCCAAGTCTTTGGTAATAATTAAAATTCTCTGCACAGTTTTTTGCTTTTAACTCATTAAAAAACCTCAGTGGCATCACAAAAATTAATAAAATAACTATCTCTTAAAATATATATATATGGCCAAAATTTTAAATATATATCAAGAGATCTCTGTATCTGTTTGTCTGTCTTTGTGTTTTGTTTTGTTTTGTTTAGTGTTGTTTTATTTTGTTTTGTTTTTTCTCTCTGGAAGATTAATTATAAATGGCACGTATATAAATTTTCATAAAAACAAATCTTATAATTACAATCATTTTTGGTAAACAAAAACTAATTCAAATTTTATGCTATAATTTAAAGCATATATGCCTTAAAGTTATGTTAAGTATTAATAATTTACTTTGTTTAATGTGTTTAATTCAAAAGTCTGGTATAAATGGTACTTTTGTCTTTCCTATTAAGTCACTGTATGTAAAATAGGTACAAAGCTCTAAATTTTTGTTTTTTTATTAATTTGTCTACTACTTGTTTAATAATGCTAATTCACCCATCTGGTCCCTGCTAAATTAAACCAACACCTTGGTTCCTCCTCTTCACTGACTGAAACCTGAAAAGTCACAGATCACCTACTCCTTCACCACTTCCAATGGGACTCGTGCTTACTTGAACTTTTTCGTCTTTTTGCTACTGTGAATACTATCAAACTTTTTAGCACCAGACAACATATCTACGCCATATGAAATTTCAATCTTCGTGCCTGCATTGGATACCCCTATACATTGTTTTTTGGATCTGCCAACACAATAAACATTTCCCGCCACGGGAATTCCTATTCTGTCACCTGTTCTAAATGCGTGTTGTCTAATTGCCTAACTCCTAATATTGTTCATAATTTTTCTACTATGTTTATGTTAAAAAAAACCTTCTTATGTTATATTACCTGTTGATTTACAAGATACACCATAATTTGACAATATTGCT
The DNA here is from genome assembly GCF_014898055.3 of Talpa occidentalis. Taxonomy (NCBI): domain Eukaryota; kingdom Metazoa; phylum Chordata; class Mammalia; order Eulipotyphla; family Talpidae; genus Talpa; species Talpa occidentalis. The sequence continues at coordinate 62,603,964 of NW_023600993.1, forward strand.
TTACAAGTTATTCAGGAAGTCAATGCCTTAATTCGTTCTAAACATTTTTTGCTACGCTTATTTTAGGTATTACTGCCTTAATTGCTATTGTGACTTCTCTTACAGTTTCGTCTGTTGCCCTGGTTCAGGAAACACATACTGCTCATTTTGTTAATAATCTCACAAAAAATTCTACTTTGGCTTTAGCTCTGCAACATGACATTGATCAAAATCTAAAACACAAACTAAATGCTTTGGAGGAGACAGTGTTGGCACTTGGTACAAAAGTCCAACAAATTAAACGACTTCTCTCTACTCGGTGCCATGCTCAATTCAGGTTTATTTGTGTTACGCCCAAACTTTATAATTCTTCCTATAATTGGGCTTTTATTAAAAATCATTTACTTGGCATTTGGCGTAAAAGTGACACCAGTCATAATTTGTCTTCTCTCCAGGCTGAAATCTCAGCAATGAGTCAAGCTCATTTGTCCAAACCAGCTTTGTCAGATTTTGCATCTACGTTTTCTGAGTCCTTACGTTCTTTGGCACCCTCTAATTGGTTACACTTTCTTATTTCATTTGGTGTAATCATGCTCATTGTCTTGATTTGTTGTCTCATGGTCCCTATATTCTTAAAAATACTCAGCAAATCTATTAAAACTTTACGACGTGATGTGCATCAAATACAACTTAAATTTAAAAATAAAGGGGGAACTGTGGCGGCTCCTGCTCCCCAAGAGCAAAGTTACCATTGCCACAATTTATGGTTAATATAAGAGTGGCTGTACTATGAAAGTACATAAGTCTCTCTTCCCCTGTGTGCTGGACGGGACAGTCAATGACGGGTAAGATCAGAAAAGATTTCTGACGACCTAAGACAGGCGCAGTCCCCAAGGGGATTTTAATGGTTCCCACCTTTTACTTATGGAAAATAACTGATGGAAAACAAGTCTGGGAAATGTTGAGACACAACCAAGGCATGTTGTTAATCATTAATAGTCTAGGTCTTGTACTGAAGAAATTCAATTATGGTGAGAGAAACTGGTTCTATGACTTCTAGCAAATGTGTAACCAAGTAGAACTATAGGAATAATAAATAGTACTAAAAAATAAAAACATAATGTTAAAGATATGACAAAATGTATAATCATAGTAAAAAATCATAATGTTAAAATAAGCCTCCACTGGGGGTGTTACGATAAGTTCTTGATTCCTTGATAAATAATAGACAATATGTTATGTTATTCATGTTTCACTGCATTTACGATAAATCTGACGTATGATTAACCACATACTGTAAAAAACATATTGAGGTAATGACTTTGGAAATGTATAAAAAGAAAAGGCTGATTCCAATAAAGCGCACTAAGATTTTCACTCTCCTTGAGTGTGTCTGTGTGTCATTTCTTTCGTTCTCGTCCTAATTCCTTCAACCACCATCTGCCAGTTCTCACTCAACCCCTGAGATTGCCTCAATCTCCGCCGAGGCTGGGCTGGTCCCTTACCCCATGGGTGCAGAAGTGGCCCCAGCCAGTGGGGTGAGGGTCCCCGAACCCCTCACCAGAGCCCCCTTCGACGGCCATAGGAAGTTCACCAGTGCACAGGCAGAGTCGGGTGGGCTGGTTCAGCTCCGGCCATGGGCGGAGCCTGGGGCATATCAAGCGCTGCTGGCCAGGTGCAGACTCTCCCCTATGAGTGGTGCTGGCTTGCCGGAGCTTTCCGTGCCGGCCTGTGTGCCTGCAGTTTTGGAAGAGGCCGCGGTCGCCGCTTGTCCCTGGCTTACAGGGGCTGCCCTCCCGATCGGGACCCGGCCCTCCATCTAGGGCGTCTGCGGGCCCCGTCCCACCAGCTGGGGCGTGGAGAGCGAGAGGAGTGTGCAGGCGTGGACCGGGAGAAAGATTTGGGCTTCCCCGAGGGGAAGAGAGCCCTGTTCCCCCATGGGGGAAGAA
>NW_023600993.1:62605991-62635278 GCF_014898055.3 Talpa occidentalis
CAGGGGGTGCCCTCCCCTTACCGCGTCCCCGGCTCTATGTCTAGGGCGTCTGCGGGCGCACGCCCGCCGCTGGGCTGTGAGTGCGAGAGGAGGGTGCAGGCGTGCCCGGGAGGAAGGTTTGGGCTTCCCCGAGGGGAAGAGGCCCCGTTCCCCCATGGGGAGGACAATCCGTACACCCATGGGAGGGGGTGGCCCTGCCCGGTGGGGCTGAGGGTCCCCGAACCCCCTCACCAGCGCCCCCTAGCGGCGGCCCTAGGAAGTGCACCAGTGCGCAGCCAGAGTCGGGTGGGCGGGGTCAGGCTCTGGCCAGGGGCGGAGCCTGGGGCTCATCAGCGCTGCTGGGCCAGGTGCGGACTCTTCCCTTTGAGTGGTGCTGGCTTGCCCGGGGTTTTTCCGCGCTGGCTGTGTTCCTGCAGTTTTGGAAGAGGCCGCGGTCGCCGCTTGTCCCTGGCTTACAGGGGGTGCCCTCCCTGGAGGGACCTCGGCCCTCCGTCTAGAGCGTCTGCAGGCCCACGGCCCCTCCCCTGGGGCTCTGAGTGCGAGAGGATTGTGCAGGCGTGCCCCGGGATGAATGTTTGGGCTTCCGCGAATGGGAAGAGGGCCCCGTTCCACCATGGGGGAGGACAATCCCCTACCCCCATGTGTGCAGAAGTGGCCCCAGCCCGGTGGGGGCTGAGGCTCCCCGTACCCCCTCACCAGCACCCCCTAGTGACGGCCCTCGGAAGTGCACCTGTGTGGCGTCAGAGTCGTGTGGGCGGGGTCAGGCTACGGTCAGGGGCGGAGCCTGTGGCTCATCAGCCCTTTGGCGGCTCCTGCTCCCCCAGAGAGCAAAATTTCCATTGCCACAATTTATCGTTAATATAAGAGTGGCTGTACTATGAAAGTACATAAGTCCCTCTTCCCCTGTGTGCTGGACTGGACAGTCAATGACGGGTAAGATCAGAAAAGATTTCTGACGACCTAAGAGAGGCGCAATCCCTAAGGGGATTTTAATGGTTCCCACCTTTTACCTATGGAAAATAACTGATGGAAAACAAGTCTGGGAAATGTTGAGACACAACCAAGGCATGTTGTTAATATTAATTGTTTAGGTCTTGTACTGAAGAAATTCAATTATGGTGAGAAAAACTGGTTCTATGACTTCTAGCAAATGTGTAACCAAGTAGAACTATAGGAATAATAAATAGTACTAAAAATAAAAAGATAATGTTAAAGATATGACAAAAATGTATAATCATAGTAAAAAATCATAATGTTAAAATAAGCCTCCACTGGAGGTGTTACGATAAGTTCTTGATTCCTTGATAAATAATAGACAATATGTTATGTTATTCATGTTTCACTGCATTTACGATAAATCTGACGTATGATTAACCACATACTGTAAAAAACATATTGAAGTAATGACTTTGGAAATGTATAAAAAGAAAAGGCTGATTCCAATAAAGCGCACTGAGATCTTCACTCTCCCTTGAGTTTGTCTGTGTGTCATTTCTTTTTTCCCTCGCCCTAATTCCTTCGACCACCTTCTGCTCGTTCTCACTCAACCCCTGGGATTTTCTCAATCTCCCGCCGCCGCTGGGCTGGTCCGCGTTAGGTGGCGCCCAACGTGGGGCTCGAGTCCCAAACAGTGGAGCTCAGTGAAGCTGGAAGAATCGACTTTCTCTGCTTTGTGAGACTGTGTGTATGTTTGTGTGAGTAATTGTGTTTGAATTCCAAGGCTCTTTTGAGCCGCGGAGCCTGTGTGGGCTCGTACCTGCAGTTCTGCGAAAGCTGTAAGGTTTAGTGGGGTCTCCTTGTGGAGTCCAAGACCGGGGCTAGTACGGTCACCCCTATACCAAGGCTTTCTAATACTCCGCGAGGAGTACGGTCAGCCGAGCATCGCTGAGTGTTTTTAGTTTTGCTTTCTAGGCGAAAAACTCTCTAGGTATTTCCTTAAGAAGACGACGTGTTTGGAAGAACGAGCTTGAGGTAAGCTATCTCTCCACTTTTTTTTTCTAAAAAAATTTTGTCGAAGGATAGGGAATCTCGTCGGGGCGCCGCGGGCCCGCTGGTAAAGGCTGACCAGTTAAAGAGGACGAGTAATCTATAAATATGGGACATTCTTACTCTAGAGATAGAGGACTTTTCCTTTCAGTTTTAAGTCACATGTTAAAGAGTCGAGGGATGACCATAAGTAACAGGTCCCTCAGTGAATTTTATGAGTTTATTTTAAGAATCTGCCCCTGGTTTCCTGAAGAGGGCAGTTTGTCTTTGACAAATTGGAAACGTGTAGGAAAGGAAATCAGGAGATTTTATAACCAAAACGGCCCTACACAGGTGCCCGTTCAAGCTTTTCCTTTGTGGATACAAATTAGAGATTTATTAGTTGGTTCTACGGAAGCAGATCTATGGAAAGGAGAAATCTCAGAAGAAAGTAGTGATCAGGAAGCTTTTCCTTTTGCCAATAAATCTAAAACATATTTGGGTGCTGTGTTCCCTACTGCACCTATTGCAGAAGGAAAACTTGTAGATTGTCACCCTGGAGATCCTGAATATGCAGAAGTTATGGGTGATGAGGATGATAGTGACTTTGAAGAAACATTTGCTGATCTTTGTAGGACAACAGAACCAAAACAAAACCCCCTCGCCACAGAATACTCTTATGGCTCCAAATTATTTTAGCAAGAAAAAACAATTTAAATGCTCTAAACCAAAGAGGCTGCACGCCCCTCCTCCAGGAACAGAAAGTGGCATAAGGATGGACATAAATTAAAATAAATAGAAGAGAATCAAAAAAAAAAACTCTCAGAGGGGCGAGCCCTCAGCCCCATAAATGAAGGAGGGTATACTCCGGCGCAAATAAGCTCTAAAGAAACACCTGCGCCTGCTACGAATGTAGCCGTACATGATTTGCCAAGAGCCACTCCTGGAAGTGCAGGATTAGATCTTGCAGCCATGGCTGATGTTATCATGTCAGCCACGGATGGAGTTCATTTAGTTGACACTTACTTAAAGGGACCGCTTCCACAAGGAACTGTCGGACTTATAATTGGCCGTAATTCAAATTATAAAAATAATTTTGAAGTTCTACCTGGAATAATTGACTCAAGTTTTGAAGGGAAAGTTAAAGTCATGGTTCGACCTTTGAAAGAAACAATACAAATTCACAAAGATCAACGTATTGCACAAATTCTTGTGCCGTCTTATGTTAAATTGCCTAATCCAATTTTAAAAGAAAAAAGAGGTGATGATGGCTTTGGATCCACGGATGTAATTGCATGGACCCAGAGCATTACAAAAGAACGGCCATTGAAAAAATTAATTGTTAATGGACATCCAATCATGGGATTGCTAGACACAGGAGTAGATAGATCATGTATAGCAGGGAAGGACTGGCCTGCTGCGTGGCCAGTTTTAAATTCCTCCTCCACGTTGATTGGATTGGGTATGGCCAATAATGTGGCTCAAAATTCACAAATGTTATCCTGGCAATTAGGATCTCAGAAAGGTTTGTTTCAACCTTATGTGATTCCTGCATTGCCTTTCTCCTTATGGGGACGTGACATCATGGAATCTCTGCAATTGTCTCTAGTTACTCCAAATGTGATTGATGAACAGGCTTATTCATAGGGGCCATTAAAACTCAAAAATATGCTGATAAAATCAGTTGGAAAGATAAAACTCCTGTCTGGATCGATCAATGGCCCCTGACAGCAGAAAAAATCCAGGCCATCCAAACTATAGTACAGGAACAATTACTTAAGGGACATTTAGAGCCTTCTACAAGTCCATGGAATACTCCTGTTTTTTGTATTAAAAAAAATCTGGCAAGAGGCGACTCTTGCAAATTTTGAGAGCAGTAAATGCCACTATGCAGAATATGGGTGCCCTACAGCCAGGGTTGCCTTCTCCTGTAGCAGTTCCAAAAAACAATTATGTTATTATTATTGATTTACAAGACTGCTTCTTTACAATAAAATTACATCCTAATAATTGTCAAAAAATTTGCTTTTAGTATTCCATCTAGCAATTTTCAACAACCATGGCAAAGATATCAGTGAAAAGTTTTGCCCCAAGGAATGAAAAATTCTCCTACTTTGTGTCAAAAATTTGTTGATCAGGCCTTGCAGGTTACTAAAATTAAATTTCCAGAGGCATATATTATCCATTATATGGATGATATTCTTTTAAGTCATCCTTCAAAGGATGTTGCAGATTCAATTTTGACCCATTTAATAGAACAATTGACAGCTTATGGTCTGGTAGTAGCACCAGATAAAATTCAAAAGGACCGACCTTTAAATTCTTTAGAAAAAATCATTTATGATAATCACATTATGACTCAAAATTTACAAATTCGTGTTGATAAATTGCAAACCCTAAATGACTTCCAAAAGTTACTAGGTAATATCAATTGGGTCAGGCCTTATTTGAAAATTACTACCGGAGATTTACATCCACTTTTTGCAATTCTACAAGGCGATTCAAATCCTAGATCTCCTCGTGCCTTGACTCCGGAGGCATTACAAAGCCATCGTTTCGTTGAACAAAAATTTTCAGAAGCCAGAGTTACTCAAATTCATTACTCTAAAACGTGGGATTTGTTGATTATGCAAACTGCCTATACTCCTACAGCCTGCTTATGGCAGAAGGGCATTTTGGAATGGTTGCATCTCTCCCATGCACAAACACGTGTGGTGACAGCTTATCCATCTATGTGTGCATTACAAAAAGTCTCTAAAAATGTCTCTGCTCAGCAGGCTGAAATAATTACAGTCATTATGACACTTGAACATTTTGCTCAGCCTTTTGCTCAGCCTTTAACTTTGTTTTCTGATTCTAAGTATGTGGTTAGGCCATTTATTCTTTTAAAATAAATAAATAAAATATTTCTAAATAATAGTATTTAAAGTTCATTTACTATTGCTAAGGTAATAAAAATGGTTAAATATAACTATATAATATAACTAAAGGTTTTTATAATAATATTATAAACCCACTGCAACGGATGGGTGGGGGACGCCCCTGGTCTCAACAAGCAGCTGCCTGGACATTTTCTTCAGTGTTGGGATCACTGGCAAGTCTCTACTGCCTTCCTACTGTGGGGGACTAAACTGTTTTGGTTCGTTCTAGGAAATAAGTTTTATTTCCCTATGTTTTTTTCTAAATTTTAAAGTCTAAATTGTCTAAGAAAAAAACTACTGAGTTATTTTGAATTTGCTAACAAGCTATACAAAATGCTTATTGGTTGAATAAAAGTTTTTAGATTTACTTAGTGGACCTGTAAAAGGTTAAATTTCTTGTTAAAATTAATTAAGCTCTCAAAAAAATTTAAATAATAATACAAACATATTTGAGCTAAATTCAAACCTCAAATTTTAATAAAAGCCTAAAAACAGGCAAACTCTAAAAATTCCCTCATCTCCTGTTATCAAAATAACAGGGTTCCTTTTGTTTTAATATATACTTGCTCTCAGTATAACAAAACATTGACAACCTAAAGCCAAAAAATCACTTCTTAAAAATATAAACTCAAAAAAATATTCTCTTATCTAAAAAAGTTAGTAAAACTGCCTGACTGTTGTGGTCTTGAGCCCAAGTCTTTGGTAATAATTAAAATTCTCTGCACAGTTTTTTGCTTTTAACTCATTAAAAAACCTCAGTGGCATCACAAAAATTAATAAAATAACTATCTCTTAAAATATATATATATATGGCCAAAATTTTAAATATATATCAAGAGATCTCTGTATCTGTTTGTCTGTCTTTGTGTTTTGTTTTGTTTTGTTTAGTGTTGTTTTATTTTGTTTTGTTTTTTCTCTCTGGAGGATTAATTATAAATGGCACGTATATAAATTTTCATAAAAACAAATCTTATAATTACAATCATTTTTGGTAAACAAAAACTAATTCAAATTTTATGCTATAATTTAAAGCATATATGCCTTAAAGTTATGTTAAGTATTAATAATTTACTTTGTTTAATGTGTTTAATTCAAAAGTCTGGAATAAATGGTACTTTTGTCTTTCCTGTTAAGTCACTGTATGTAAAATAGGTACAAAGCTCTAAATTTTTGTTTTTTTTTATTAATTTGTCTACTACTTGTTTAATAATGCTAATTCACCCATCTGGTCCCTGCTAAATTAAACCAACAACTTGGTTCCTCCTCTTCACTGACTGAAACCTGAAAAGTCACAGATAACCTACTCCTTCACCACTTCCAATGGGACTCGTGCTTACTTGAACTTTTTCGTCTTTTTGCTACTGTGAATACTATCAAACTTTTTAGCACCAGACAACATATCTACGCCATATGAAATTTCAATCTTCGTGCCTGCATTGGATACCCCTATACATTGTTTTTTGGATCTGCCAACACAATAAACATTTCCCGCCACGGGAATTCCTATTCTGTCACCTGTTCTAAATGTGTGTTGTCTAATTGCCTAACTCCTAATATTGTTCATAATTTTTCTACTATGGTTATGTTAAAAAAACCTTCTTATGTTATATTACCTGTTGATTTACAAGATACCCCATAATTTGACAATATTGCTTTACAAGTTATTCAGGAAGTCAATGCCTTAAATCGTTCTAAACATTTTGTTGCTACGCTTATTTTAGGTATTACTGCCTTAATTGCTATTGTGACTTCTCTTACAGTTTCGTCTGTTGCCCTGGTTCAGGAAACACATACTGCTCATTTTGTTAATAATCTCACAAAAAAATGTTACTTTGGCTTTAGCTCTGCAACATGACATTGATCAAAATTAAAACACAAACTAAATGCTTTGGAGGAGACAGTGTTGGCACTTGGTACAAAAGTCCAACAAATTAAACGACTTCTCTCTACTCGGTGCCATGCTCAATTCAGGTTTATTTGTGTTACGCCCAAACTTTATAATTCTTCCTATAATTGGGCTTTTATTAAAAATCATTTACTTGGCATTTGGCGTAAAAGTGACACCAGTCATAATTTGTCTTCTCTCCAGGCTGAAATCTCAGCAATGAGTCAAGCTCATTTGTCCAAACCAGCTTTGTCAGATTTTGCATCGACGATTTCTGAGTCCTTACGTTCTTTGGCACCCTCTAATTGGTTACACTTTCTTATTTCATTTGGTGTAATCATGCTCATTGTCTTGATTTGTTGTCTCATGGTCCCTATATTCTTAAAAATACTCAGCAAATCTATTAAAACTTTACGACGTGATGTGCATCGAATACAACTTAAATTTAAAAATAAAGGGGGAACTGTGGCGGCTCCTGCTCCCCCAAGAGCAAAGTTACCATTGCCACAATTTATCGTTAATATAAGAGTGGCTGTACTATGAAAGTACATAAGTCTCTCTTCCCCTGTGTGCTGGACGAGACAGTCAATGACGGGTAAGATCAGAAAAGATTTCTGACGACCTAAGACAGGCGCAGTCCCCAAGGGGATTTTAATGGTTCCCACCTTTTACTTATGGAAAATAACTGATGGAAAACAAGTCTGGGAAATGTTGAGACACAACCAAGGCATGTTGTTAATCATTAATAGTCTAGGTCTTGTACTGAAGAAATTCAATTATGGTGAGAGAAACTGGTTCTATGACTTCTAGCAAATGTGTAACCAAGTAGAACTATAGGAATAATAAATAGTACTAAAAAAATAAAAACATAATGTTAAAGATATGACAAAAATGTATAATCATAGTAAAAAATCATAATGTTAAAAAAAGCCTCCACTGGGGGTGTTACGATAAGTTCTTGATTCCTTGATAAATAATAGACAATATGTTATGTTATTAATGTTTCACTGCATTTACGATAAATCTAACGTATGATTAACCACATACTGTAAAAAACATATTGAGGTAATGACTTTGGAAATGTATAAAAAGAAAAGGCTGATTCCAATAAAGCACACTAAGATTTTCACTCTCCCTTGAGTGTGTCTGTGTGTCATTTCTTTCGTCCCTCGCCCTAATTCCTTCGACCACCATCTGCTACTTCTCACTCAACCCCTGAGATTGCCTCAATCTCCCGCCGAGGCTGGGTTGGTCCGAGGCAAGCGCTGCTGGGCCAGGTGAGGACTCTTCCCCTTTGAGTGGTGCTGGCTTGCCCAGGGCATTCTGCGCCGGTGTATGTGCCTGCAGTTTTGGAATAGGCCACGGGCGCCGCTTGACCCTGGTATACAGGGGGTGCCCTCCCCTAACAGGGACTCCGGCACTCCGTCTAGGGCGTCAGCGGGCAATGGGCCCGCTGCTGCGGCTGTGAGTGCGAGAGGAGGGTGCAGGCATGCCCGGGGAGGAAGTTTTGGGCTTCCGCGAAGGGGAAGAGGGACGTGTTCCCCCATGGGGGAGGACAATCCTGTACCCCCATGGGTGCAGGGGTGGCCCCAGCCCGGTGTGGGCTGAGGGTGCCCGTACCCCCCTCACCAGCGCACCCTAGCGGCGGCCCTAGTAAGTGCACCTGTGCGCAGCCAGTATCGGGTGGGCGGGGTCAGGCTCCGGCCAGGGGCGGAGCCTGGGGCTCATCAGCACTGCTGGGCCAGGTGCGGACTCTTCCCCTTTGAGTGGTGCTGGCTTGCCCAGGACTTTCTGCGCCGGCCTGTGTGCCTGCAGTTTTGGAAGAGGCCGCGGTCGCCACTTGCCTTGGCTTACAGGGGGTGCCTTCCCCTGACAGGGAGCCTAGCCCTCTGTCGAGGGCGTCTGTGGGCGCACGGCCCCGCCGCTGGGACTGTGAGTGCAAGAGGAAGGTGCAAGCGTGTCCCGCGAGGAAGGTTTGGGCTTCCGCGAAGGGGAAGAGGGCCCCGTTCCCCCATGGGGGAGGACAATCCCGTACCCCCATGTTTGCCTGGGTGGCCCCAGCCTGGTGGGGGCTGAGGGTCCCAGAACCCCCTCACCAGCGTACCCTAGCGGCGGCCCTAGGACGTGCACCTGTGCGCAGCCAGATTCGGGTGGGCAGGGTCAGGCTCAGGCCAGGGGCGGAGGCTGGGGCTCATCAGCGCTGTTGGGCCAGGTGCGGACTCTTCCCCTTTGAGTGGTGCTGGCATGCCCGGGGCTTTCCGCGCCGAATGTGTGCCTGCAGTTTTGGAAGAGGCCTCGGTCGCCGCTTGTCCCTGGCTTACAGGGGGTACCCTCCCCTGACCGGGACCCCGGCCCTCCGTCTAGGGCTTCTTCGGACGCACGGCCAAGCCTCTGTGCCTGTGAATGCGAGAGGAGGGTGCTGCCGTGCCTCGGGAGGAAGGTTTTGGCTTCCCCCGAGGGGAAGAGGGCCCCGTTTCCCCATGGGGGAGGAATGTTCCATTCCCCCATGGGTGCAGAGGTCCCCCTAGCCACGAGGGGCTGTGGGTCCCCGAACCCCCTCACCAGCGCCCGATAGCGGCGGTCCTAGGAAGTGCACCTGTGCGCAGCCAGAGTTGGGTGGGCGGGGTCAGGCTCTAGCCAGGGGCGGACCTGGGGGCTCATCAAAGCTGCTGGGCCAGGTGCGGAATCTTCCACTTTGAGTGGTGCTGGCTTGCCCGGGGCTTTTTTCCGAGCCGGCCTGTGTGCCTGCAGTTTTGGAAGACGCCACGGTCGCCACTTGTCCCTGGCTTCCATGGGGTGCCCTCCCCTGACCGGACCCCGGCCCTCCATCTAGGGCATCTGCGGGTGCACAGCCCCGCCGCTGGGGCTGTGAGTGCGAGAGGAGGGTGCAGGCGTGCCCCGGGAGGAAGGTTTGGGCTTCCGCGAAGGGGAAGAGGGCCCCGTTCCCCCATGGGGGAGGACAATCCCGTACCCCCAAGGGTGCAGCTGTGGCCCCAGCCCGGTGGGAGCTGAGGGTCTCCGAACCCCCTCACCAGCGCGCCGTAGTGGCTGCACTAGTAAATGCACCTGTGCTCAGCCAGATTCGGGTGGGCGGGGTCAGGCTCCAGCCACGGGCAGAGCCTGGGGCTCATCAGCGCTGCTGGGCCAGGTGCGGACTCTTCCCCTTTGAGTGGTGCTGGCTTGCCCGCGGCTTTTTTCCGCGCGGGCCAGTGTGCCTGCAGTTTTGGAAGAGGCCGTGGTCGCCGCTTGTCTCTGGCTTCCAGGGGGTGCCCTCCCCTGACCGGGACCCCGGCCCTCCGTCTAGGGCTTCGGCGGGCGCACGGCGCCGCCGCTGGGGCTGTGAGTGCGAGAGGAAGGTGCAGGAATGCCCCGGGAGGAAGGTTTGGGCTTCCGCGAAGGGAAGAGGGCCCCGTTCCCCCATTGGGGAGGAAAATCCCGTACCCCCATGGGTGCAGGGGTGGCCCCAGCCCGTGGGGGCTGAGTGACCCCGAACCCCTCACCTGCGCCCCCTAGCGGCGGCCCTAGTAAATGCACCTGTGCGCAGCCAGCGTCGGGTGGGCGGGGTCAGGCACCGGCCAGAGGCGGAGCCTGGGGCTCATCAGCGCTTCTGGGCCAGGTGCGGATTTTTCCCCTTTGAGTAGTGCTGGCTTGCCCGGGGCTTTTTTCCGCGCCGGCCTTTGTGCCTGCAGTTTGGGAGAGGCCGCGGTCGCCGCTTTTCCCTGGCTTCCAGGGGGTGCAATCCCCTAACGGGGCCCTGTCCCTCCGTCTAGGGCGTGTGCGGGCGCAGGGCCCCGCCGCTGGGGCTGTGAGTTCGAGAGGAGGGGGTAGGCGTGCCCCGGGAGGAAGATTTGGGCTTCCGCGAAGGGGAAGAGGGCCCCGTTCCCCCATGGGGGAGGACAATCCCATACCCCCATGGGTGCAGCGGTGGCCCCAGCCCGGTGGGGGCTGAGGGTCCCCGAACCCCCTCACCAGCGCGCCGTAGTGGCTGCACTAGGAAATGCACCTGTGCGCATCCAGCGTCGGGTGGGCGGGGTCAAGCTCTGGCCAGAGGCGGAGCCTGTGCTTCATCAGCGCTGCTGGGCCAGGTGCGGACTCTTCCCCTTTGAGTGGTGCTGGCTTGCCCGAGGCTTTCTTCTGCGCCGGCCTGTGTGCGTGCAGTTTTGGAAGAGGCCGCGGTTGCCGCTTGTCCCTGGCTTCCAGGGGGTGCCCTCACCTGACTCGGACCCCGGCCCTCCGTGTAGGGCGTTGCGGGTGCACGTCCCCGCCCCTGGGGCTGTGAGTGCGAGAGGAGGGTGCAGGCGTGCCCCGGGAGGAAGGTTTGGGCATCCCCGAAGTGGAAGTAGGACCCGTTCCCTCATGGGGGAGGACAATCCCGTACCACCATGGGTGCAGGACTGGACCCAGCCCGGTGGGGACTGAGGATCCCCGAACCCCCTCACCATCGCCCACTAGGGGCGGCCTTAGAAAGTGCACCTGAGTGCAGCAGAGTCGGGTAGGCTGGGTCAGGCACCGGCCAAGGGCGGAGACTGGGGCTCATCAGCGCTGTGGGGCCAGGTGCGGTCTCTTCCCCTTTGAGTCGTGCTGGCTTGCCCGGGGCTTTTTTCCGCGCCGGAGTGTGTGCCTGCAATTTTGGAAGAGGCCGCGGTCGCCGCTTCTCCCTGGCTTCCAGGAGGTGCCCTCAACTGAACGCGACACCGGCCCTCCGTCTAGGGCGTCTGCGGGCGCATGGCCCCGCCGCTGTGGCTGTGAGTGCGAGAGCAGGGTGCAGGCGTGCCCCGGGAGGAAGGGTTGGGCTTCCGCGAAGGGGAAGAGGGCCCCGTTCCCCCAAGGGGGATGGCAATCCCGTATCCCCATGGGAGCAGGGGTGGCCCCAGCCCGGTGGGGGCTGAGGGTCCCCGAACCCCCTCATCAGCGCCCCCTCGAGGCGGCCCTAGGAAGTGCACCTGTGCGCTGCCAGAGTTAGGTGGGCGGGGTCCGGCTCCGGACAGGGGAGGAGCCTCTTGCTCATCAAACACTGCTGGGCCAGGTGCGGACTCTTCCCCTTTGAGTGGTGCTGGCTTGCCCGGGGCTTTTTTCCGCGCCAGCATGTGTGCCTGCAGTTTTGGAAGTGGACGTGGTCGCCGCTTGTCTCTGGCTTCCAGGGGGTGCCCTCCCTTGACCGGGACCCCGGCCCTCCGTCCTGGGCATCTGCGGGCGCACGGCCCCGCCGCTGGGGCTGTGTGTGCAATAGGAGTGTGCATGTGTGCCACGGGAGGAAGGTTTGGGATTCCGCGAAGGGGAGAGGGCCAAGTTCCCCCATTGGGGAGGACAATCCCGTACCCCCATGGGTGCAGGGGTCGCCCCAGCCGGGTGAGGGCTGAGTTCCCTGAACCCCCTCACAATAGCCCCCTAGCGGCGTCCCTAGAGAGTGCACCTGTGCGCAGCCAGATTTGGGTGCGCGGGGTCAGGCTCTGGTCAGGGGCGGAGCCTGTGGCTCATCAGCGCTGCTGGGTCAGGTATGGACTCTTCCCCTTTCAGTGGTGCTGGATTGCCCGGGGATTATTTCTGTGCCGGCCTGTGTTTGCTCTAGTTTTGGAAAAGGCCGCGGTCGCCACTTGCCCCTGGCTTCCAGGGGGTGCCCTCCCCTGACCGGGACCCCGGCCCTCTGTTCAGGGCGTCTGCGGGCGCACTGCCCCGCCGCTAGGGCTGTTAGTGCGAGAGGAGGGTGCAGGCGTGCCCCGGGAGAAGGTTTGTGCTTCTGCAAAGGGGAAGAGGGCCCCGTTTCCCCATGGGGGAGGACAATCCCGTACCCCCATGGATGCAGGGGTGGCCCCAGCACGGTTGGACTGAGCGACCCCGAAGCGCCTCACCAGCGCCCCCTGGCGGCTGCATAAGGAAGTGCACCTTTGCGCAGCCAGCGTCGGGTGGGCGGGGTCACTGTCAGGCCAGGGGCCGAGACTGGGGCTCATCAGCGCTGCTGGGCCAGGTGCGGACTCTTCCCCTTTGAGTGGTGCTGGCTTGCCCTGGTCTTTTTCCGCGCCATCCTGTGTGCCTGCAGTTTTGGAAGAGGCCGCGGTCGCCGCTTGTCCCTGGCTTCCAGGGGGTGCCTCCTCTGACCGGGATCCCGGCCCTCCGTCTAGGTCTTCTGCGGGCGTACGGCCCCGCCGCTGGGGCTGTGAGTGCGAGATTAGTGTGCAGGCGTGCCCCAGGAGGAATGTTTCGGTTTCCGCGAAGGGGAAGACATCCCCTTTCCCCCATGGGGGAGGACAATCCCGTACCCCCATGGGTGCAGGGGTGGCCCCAGCCCGGTGGGGGCTGAGAGTCCCCGAACCCCCTCACCAGCACCCCCTAGCGGCGGCCCTTGGAAGCGCACCTTTGCGCAGCCAGAGTCGGGTGGGCGGGAACAGACTCCGGCCAGGGGCGGAGCCTATCGCTCATCAGCGCTGCTAGGCCAGTTGCGGAATCTTCCCCTTTGAGTGGTGCTGGCTTGCCCGGGGCTTTTTTCCGCTCCGGCCTGTTTGCCTGCAGTTTTGGAAGAGGCCACGTTCGCCGCTTGTCCCTGGCTTCCAGGGGTTGCCCTCCCCTAACCGGGACCCCAGCCCTACGTCTAGGGCGTCTGCGGGCGCAAGGCCCCGACGCTGGGGCTGTGAGTACGAGAGGAGGGTGCAGGCTTGCCCCGGGAGGAAGCTATGGGCTTCCGCAAAGGGGATGAGGGCCCCGTTCCCCCATGGGAGAGGAATATCTCGTACCCCCATGGGTGCAGCGGTGGCCCCAGCCCGGTGGGGGCTGAGGGTCCCTGAACCCAATCACCAGCGCCCCGTAGCTGCAGCCCTAGAAAATGCACCTGTGTGCAGCCAGAGTCGGGCGGGCGGGGTCAGGCTCCGGCCAGGGGAAGAGCCTGGGGCTCATCAGCGCTGCTGGGCGAGGTGCAGACTCTTCCCCTTTGAGTGGTGCTGGCTTGCCCGGGGCTTATTTCCGCGCCGGCATGTGTGCCTGCAGTTTTGGAAGAGGCCACGGTCGCCGCTTCTCCCTGGCTTCCAGGGGTTGCCCTTCCCTGACCGGGACCCCGGACCTCCGTCTAGGGCATCTGCGGGCGCACGGCCCCGCCGCTGGGTCTGTGAGTGCGAGAGGAGGGTGCAGGCATGCCCCGGGAGGAAGGTTTGGGCTTCCGCGAAGGAGAAGAGGGCCCTGTTCCCCCTTGGGGGAGGACAATCCCGTACCCCATGTGTGCAGGGGTGGCCCAACCCCGGTGGGGGCTGAGGGTCCCGGAACCCCTTCACCAGCGCCCCCTAGAAGCGGCCCTAGGAAGTGCACCTGTGCGCAGCCAGCGTCGGGTGGGCGGGGTCAGGCTCTGTCCAGGGGCGGACCATGGGGCTCATCAAGCGTTGGGGGGCCAGGTGCGCAACTTCCCCTTTCAGTAGTGCTGGCTTGCCCGGGGCTTTTTTCCGCGCCGGCCTGTGTGCCTGCAGTTTTGGAAGAGGCCGCAGTCGCCGCTTGTCCCTGGCTTCCAGGGGTTGCCCTCGCCTGACCGGGACCCCGGCCCTACGTCTAGATGGTCGGCGTCTGCACGGCCCCGCCGCTGGAGTTGTGAGTGCGAGAGGAGGGTGCAGACGTGCCCAGGAGGAAGGTTTGGGCTTCCGCGTAGGGGAAGAGGGCCCCGTTCCCCCAAGGGGGGTGACAATCCCATACACCCATGGGTGCAGGGGTGGCCCCAGTCCGCTGGGGGTGAGAGTCCCCGAACCTCCTCACCAGCGCCCCCTAGCAGCGGCCCTAGGAAGTGCACAGGTGCGCAGCCCGAGTCGGGTGGGCGGGGTCAGGCTCCCGCCAGGGGCGGAGCATGGGGCTCATCAAGCGCTGCTGGGCCAGGTGCGGACTCTTCCCCTTTGAGTGGTGCTGGCTTGCCCGGGGCTTTTATCCGCGCGGGCCTGTGTGCCTGCAGTTTTGGAAGAGGCCGCGGTTGCCGCTTGTCCCTGGCTTCCAGGGGGTGCCCTCCCCTGACCGGGAACCCGGCCCTCCCTCTAGGGCGTTTGTGTGCGCACGACCCCGCCGCTGGGGCTGTGAGTGCGAGAAGTGGGTGCAGGCGTTCCCCGGGAGGAAGGTTTGGGCTTCCGCGAAGGGGAAGTGGGCCCCGTTCCCCCATTGGGAAGTACAATCCCGTACCCTCATGGATGCAGGGGTGGCCCCAGCCCGGTGGGGGCTGAGGGTCCCCGAACCCCCCTCACCATCGCTCCCTAGCGGCGGCCCTAGGAAGTGCACCTGTGCGCAGCCAGAGTTGGGTGGGCGGGGTCAGGCTCCGGCCAGGGTCGGAGCCTGGGGATCTTTAGCACTGCTGGGCCAGCTGCGGACTCGACCCCTTTGAGTGGTGCTGGCTTGCCCGGGGCTTTTTTCCGCCCCGGCCTGTGTGCCTGCAGTTTTGGAAGAGGCCGCGGTAGCCGCTTGTCCCTGGCTTCCAGGGAGTGCCATCCCCTGACCGGGACCACGGCCCTCCCTCTAGGGCTTCTGCGGGTGCACGGCCCGCCGCTGGGTCTGTGAGTGCGTGAGGAGGGTGCAGTCGTGCCCTGGGAGTAAGGTTTGGGCTTCCGTGAAGGGGAAGAGGGCCCCTGAACCCCCTCATCAGCGCCCCCGAGCGGCGGCTCTGTGAAGTGCACCTTTGCACAGGCACAGCCCAGTGGGCGTGGTTGGCTCCGGCCAGTGGCGGGGCCTGAGGCTCAGCAGCTCTCCCTGGCCAGGTGAGGAATCTTCCCCTTTGAGTGCTGCTGGGTTGCCAGGGGCTTTCCGCCCCGACCTGTCTGCCTGCAGTTTTGGAGGAGGCCGCGGTCGCAGATAGTCCGAGGCTTGCAGGGGTTGCCCTCGCTGACTTTGACCCCGCCCCTCCGTCTATGACGTCGTCGGCGCAATGTCAGCCCCTTGGGGTGTGAGTGCGGAGGAGGTTGCAGGTGTCCCCCGAGGGGAAGAGGGCCCCATTGCCAAAATGGGCTTGCGGTCCCTGCACCTTGTAGGGGTCCTCGGACTCTGTACCCCCGTGGTTGCAGAGGTCCCCCTACCCTCTGGGGGCTGAGGGTCCACGAACGGCCCCGCTCGCCGGCGCCCCCTGGTGGCGGCTCTGTGAAGTGCACCTTTGCACAGGCAGAGGTCGTTGTGCGGGGTCAGGCTCTGGCCGGGGGCGGGGCCTGAGGCTCATCAGCGCTGCCTGGCCAGGTGAGGACTTTTTCCGTTTGAATGCTGCTGAGTTGCCAGGGGCTTTCCGCACCGACCTGACTGCCTGCAGTTTTGGAGGAGGCCGCGGTCGCAGACAGTCCGAGGCTTGCAGGGGTTGCCCTCCCTGACGTTGACCCCGTCCCTCCGTCTACGGCGTCTTTGGGTGCACGGCCTGCCCCTGGGGGTGTGAGTGCGAGAGGAGGCTCTAGGTGTGCCACGGAGGAAGGTTTACCGTTCCCCAAGGGGGAAGTTGACCTCCTTCCCCCATGGGGGAAGAGCATCCCCTTTCCCCATGGGGTAGGTGTCACCCTGCCCCCTTGGGGCTGAGGGTCCCCAACCCCCTCACCAACTCCCCCCAGGCGGCACTATGAAGTGCCCCTTTGCACAGGCAGAGACCGGTGGGCAGGGTCAGGCTCCGACCGGGGGCGGAGGCTGGGGCTCAGCAGCGCTGCTGAGCCAGGTGAGGACTCTTCCCCTGTGAGTGGTGCTGGGTTGCTAAGGGCTTACCCCGCCGGCCTGTCTGCCTGCAGTTTTGGAGGACGCCGCGGGCGCCGTCTGTCTGTGGCTTACAGGGGTTGCCCTCCCTGACGGTGAACCCGCCCCTTCGTCTAGGCCGTCTTGGGGCACACGTCCTGCACCTGGGTTTGTGAGTCCGAGAGGATGGTGAAGGTGTGCCCCGGGAGGAGGTTTTACCGTTCCCCCAAGGGGGAAGTGGGCCCCGATCGCCCATGGGAGAAAAGGGTCCCGTTTTCCCCTGGGGTAGAGGTTCCCCTACCCCCTTGGGTGCTGAGGGTCCCCGAATCCCCTCGCCCGCGCCCCCTAGCGGCGGCCCTGTGAACTGCACCTGTGCTCAGGCAGAGTCCGGTGGGCGGGGTCAGGCTCCAGCCGGGGGCGTGGCCTGAGGCTCATCAGCGCTGCCTGGCCAGCTGAGGACTCTTCCCCTTTGAGTGCTGCTGGGTTGCCCGGGCCTTTCCCCGCCGACCTGTCTGCCTGCAGCTTTGGAGGAGGCCATGGTCACAGATAGTCCGAGGCACACAGGTGGTACCCTCCCTGACGGTGACCCCGCCCCTCCATCTTTGGCGTCGTCGGCGCACTGTCAGCGCCTCGGGGTGTGAGTTCGGAGGAGGTTGCAGGTGTCCCCGAGGGGAAGAGGGCCCCATTGCCAAAACAGGCTTGCGGTCCCTGGACCTTGTAGGGGGCCTTGGACTCTGTACCCCCGTGGTTGCAGAGTTCCCCCTACCCTCTGGGGGCTGAGGGTCCCCGAAACCCCCCGCTCTCCAGCACTCCCTAGCGGCGGCTCTGTGAAGTGCACCTTTGCACAGGCAGAGGCCGGTGTGCGGGGTCAAGCTCCGGCCAGTGGCGGGGCCTGAGGCTCATCAGCGCTGCCTGGCCAGGTGAGGTCTCTTCCCCTTTGAATGATGCTGGGTTGCCAGGGGCTTTCCGCACCAACCTGTCTGCCTGCAGGTTTGGAGGAGGCCGCGGTGCCGCGGACCAGCCCAGCGGCGGCGGGAGATTGAGACAATCTGAGGGTTTGAGCAAGGATGAGCAAAGGGTGGTCGAAGGAATTAAGGCGAGGGACAAGAATGACACACAGACACACTCAAGGGAGAGTGAAAATCTGAGTGCGATTTATTAGGATCAGCCATCTCTTTTTATACATTTTCACAGTAATTGCTTCATTATGTTTTTCACAGTATGTTGTTAATCATTTATCAGATTGTTCGTAAATGCAGTGAAACATGAATAACATAACATCTTGTTTATTATTTATCAAGAAATCAGGAACAAATCAAGAACATTTCATATTTTACCCCCCTCAATCGAGGTCTGTTCTAGGTCTTGCGATTCACTGTTATGATTATACATACCTATCATAATCTTACTTTTATAGCTCCCATTTCTACTTATTATTCCTATAGTTCTACTTGGTTACACGTTTACTGAAAGTAATAGAACCAGTTTCCTTTGCCATAATTGCATTCCTTCATTGTGAGACTACTGCCTAGTAATGATTAACAACATGACTTGGTTGTGCCTCAACATCTTCCAGGCCTGTTTTCCTAGTTATTTTCCATAGGTGAAAGGTGGGAACCATTAAATCCCCTTGGGGACTGCGTCTGTCTTAGGTTGTCAGAAATTCATTTCTGATCTTACCCGTCATTGACTGTCCAGTCCAGCACACAGGGAAAGAGGGACTTATGTACCATAACAGCACAGCCACTCTGTTTTAATGAGAAATTGTGGCAATAGTCACATTGCTATCAGGAGCCGCCACACCGTGGTCGCAGACAGTCCGAGGCTTGCAGGGGTTGCCCTCCCTGACGGTGACCCCACCACTCCGTCTATGGCGTTTTCGGACACACGGCCTGCCCCTGGGGGTGTGAGTGCGAGAGGAGGCTGCAGGTGTGTCCCGGGGGAAGGTTTACCATTACCCAAGGGGGAAGTTGGCCTCCTTCCCCCATGGGGGAAGAGCGTCCCCTTTCCCCATGGGGTAGGGGTCACCCTGCCCCATTGGGGCTGAGGGTCCCCAACCCCCTCACCAGCCCACCCCCCCCCCCGCGGATCTATGATGTGCAACCATTGCACAGGCACAGTCCGGAGGGCGGAGTCAGGCTCCAGACCGGGGCGGAGTCTGGGGCTCAGCAGCGTGCTGAGCCAGGTGAGGACTCTACCCCTGTGAGTGGTGCTGGGTTGCTAAAGGCTTTCCCCGTGGGGGTGTCTGCCTGCAGTTTTGGAGGACGCCGCGGGCGCCCTCTGTCTGTGGCTTACAGGGGTTGCCCTCCCTGACTGTGACCCTGCCCCTTCGTCTAGGGCGTCTTGGGACACACGTCCTGCCCCTGGGTTTGTGAGTCCGAGAGGAGGGTGCAGGTGTGCCTCGGGAGGAAGATTTACCGTTCCCCCAAGGGGGAAGTGGGCCCCGAACCACATGGGTGAAGAGGGTCCCTTTTCCCCCTGGGGTAGAGGTTCCCCTACCCCCGTGGGGGCTGAGGGTCCCCGACCCCGCCTGAAAGCGACCCCTAGCGGCGGCCCTGTGAACTGCACCTGTGCTCAGGCAGAGTCCGGTGGGCGGGGTCAGGCTCCGGCCGGGGGCGGGGCCTGAGGCTCATCAGCGCAGCCTGGCCAGCTGAGGACTCTTCCCCTTTGAGTGCTGCTGGGTTGCACGGGCCTTTCCCCGCCGACCTGTCTGCCAGCAGCTCTGGAGGAGGCCACAGTCGCAGCCACTCCAAGGCATAAAGGGGGTACACTCCCTGACGAGGACCCCGCCCCTCCGTCTATGGCGTCGTCAGCGCAATGTCAGCCCCTCGGAGTGTGAGTGCGGAGGACGTTGCAGGTGTCCCCCGAGGGGAAGAGGGCCCCATTGCCAAAACGAGCTTGTGATCCCTGCACCTTGTAGGGGGCCTCGGACTCTGTACCCCCGTGGTTGCAGAGGTCCCCCTACCCTCTGGGGGCTGAGGGTCCCCGAA
Source organism: Talpa occidentalis (assembly GCF_014898055.3). NCBI lineage: Eukaryota > Metazoa > Chordata > Mammalia > Eulipotyphla > Talpidae > Talpa > Talpa occidentalis. Next base: position 62,625,404 of record NW_023600993.1, read on the forward strand.
CCCCCCGCTCGCCAGCGTCCCCTAGCGGCGGCTCTGTGAAGTGCACCTTTGCACAGGCAGAGGCCTGTGGGCGGGGTCAGGCTCCGGTCGAGGGCGGGGCCTGAGGCTCATCAGCGCTGCCTGGCCAGGTGAGGACTCTTCCCCTTTGAGTGTTGCTGGGTTGCCAGGGGCTTCCCGCACCGACCTGTCTGCCTGCAGTTTTGGAGGATGCCGCATTCGCAGACAGTCCGAGGCTTGCAGGGGTTGCCTTAACTGACGGTGACCCCGCCCCTCCGTGATGGCGTCTTCGGGTGCACGGCCTGCCCCTGGGGGTGTGAGTGCGAGAGGAGGCTTCAGGTGTGCCCCGGGGGAAGGTTTACCGTTCCCCAAGGGGGAAGTTGGCCTCCTTCCCCCATGGGGGAAGAGCGTCCCCTTTCCCCATGGGGTAGGGGTCACATTGCCTCCTTGGGGCTGAGGTTCCCCAACACCCTCGCCAGCCCGCCCCCCCCTCGGCGGCACTATGAAGTGCCCCTTTGCACAGGTAGAGTCCGGTGGGCGGGGTCAGGCTCCGGCCGGGGGCGGAGCCTGGGGCTCAGCAGCGCTGCTGAGCCAGGTGAGGACTCTTCCCCTGTGAGTGGTGCTGGGTTGCTAAGGGCTTTCCCCGCCGGCCTGTCTGCCTGCAGTTTTGGAGGACGCCACGGGCGCCGTCTGTCTGTGGCTTACAGGGGTAGCCCTCCCTGACGGTGACCACGCCCCCTTCGTCTAGGGTGTCTTGGGGCACACGTCCTGCCCCTGAGTTTGTGAGTCCGAGAGGAGGGTGCAGGTGTGCCCCGGGAGGAAGATTTACTGTTCCACCAAGGGGCAGTGGGCCCCGATCCCCCATGGGGGAATAGGGTCCCGTTTCCCCCTAGGGTAGAGGTTCCCCAACCCCCGTGGGTGCTGAGGGTGCCTGAAACCACTCGCCCGAGCGCCCTAGCGGCGGCCCTGTGAACTGCACCTGTGCTCAGGCAGAGTCCACTGGGCGGGGTCAGGCTCCGGCCGGGGGCGTGGCCTGAGGCTCATCAGCGCTGCCTGGCCAGCTGAGAACTCTTCCCCTTTGAGTGCTGCTGGGTTGCCCGGGCCTTTCCCCGCAGACCTGTGTGCCTGCAGCTTTGGAGGAGGCCGCATTCGCGGCCAGTCCGAGGCATACAAGGGGTACCCTCCCTGTCGGTGACCCCGCCCCTCCGTCTATGGCGTGGTCGGCGCACTGTCAACCGCTCAGGGTGTGAGTGCGGAGGAGGTTGCAGGTGTCCCCCGAGGGGAAGTGGGCCCCATTGACAAAACGGGCTTGCGGTTCCTGCACCTTGTAGGGGGCCTCAGACTCTGTAGCCCCGTGGTTGCAGAGGTCCCCCTACCCTCTGGGGGCTGAGGGTCCCTGAACCCCCCCGCTCGCCTAAGCCCCCTAGCGGCGCCTCTGTGAAGTGCACCTTTGCACAGGCAGAGGCCTGTGGGCGGGGTCAGGCTCCGGCCGGGGGCAGGGCCTGAGGCTCATCAGCGCTGCCTGGCCAGGTGAGGACTCTACCCCTTTGAGTGCTGCTGGGTTGCCAGGTGCTTTTCGCACCATCCTATCTGCCTGCAGCTTTGGAGGAGGCCACGGTCGCAGACAGTCCGAGGCTTGCAGGGGTTGCCCTCCCTCACGGTGACATCGCCCCTCCGTCTATGGCATCTTCGGGCTCACGGCCTGCCCCTAGGGGTGTGAGTGCGAGTGGAGGCTGCAGGTGTAACCCGGGGGAAGTTTTAACGTTCCCCAAAGGGGAAGTTGGCCTCCTTCCCCCATGGGGGAAGAGCGTCCCCTTTCCCCATGGGGTAGGGGTCACCCTGCCCCCTTGGGGCTGAGGGTCCCCACCCCCTCACCAACCCGCCCCCCCCCCTGTGGCTCTATGAAGTGCACCTTTGCACAGGCAGAGTCCGGTGGGCGGGGTCAGGCTCGGTTGGGGGCGGAGCCTGGGGCTCAGCAGCGCTGTTGAGCCAGATGAGGACTCTTCCCCTGTGAGGGGTGCTGGGTTGCTAAGGGCTTTCCCCGCCGGCCTGTCTGCCTGCAGTTTTGGAGGACGACGTGGGCGCCGTCTGTCTGTGGCTTACAGGAGTTGCCCTCCCTGACGGTGACCCCGCCCCTTCGTCTAGGGCGTCTTGGGGCACACGTCCTGCTCCTTGGGTTTGTGAGTCCGAGAGGAGGGTGCAGGTGTGCCCCGAGAGGAAGATTTACCGTTCCCCCAAGGGGGAAGTGGGCCCCGATCCCCCATGGGGTAAGAGGGTCCCGTTTCGCCCTGGGGTAGAGGTTCCCCTACCCCCGTTTGGGCTGAGGGTCCCCAAACCCCCTCGCCCGCGCCCCCTAGCGGCGGCCCTGTGAACTGCACCTGTGCTCAGGCAGAGTCGGTGGGCGGGGTCAGGCTCCGGCCGGAGGCGGGGCCTGAGGCTCATCAGCGCTGCCTGGCCCAGCTGAGGATTATTCCCCTTTGAGTGCTGCTGGGTTGCCCGGGCCTTTCCCCGCCGACCTGTCTGCCTGCAGCTTTGGAGGAGGCCGCGGTCGCAGCCAGTCCAAGGCATAGAGGGGGTACCCTCCCTGACGGTGACCCTGCCCCTCCGTCTATGGCGTCGTCAGCGCACTGTCAGCCCCTTGGGGAGTGAGTGCGGAGGAGTTTGCAGGTGTCCCCCGAGGGGAAGTGGGCCCCATTGCCAAAACAGGCTTGCGGTCCCTGGACCTTGTAGGGGGCCTCGGAATCTGTACCCCCGTGGTTGTAGAGGTCCCCATACTCTCTGGGGGCTGAGGGTCCCCGAGCCCCCCGCTCGCCAGCGCCCCCTAGTGGCGGCTCTGTGAAGTGCACCTTTGCACAGGCAGAGGCTGGTGTGTGGGGTCAGGCTCCGGCGGGGCGGGGCCTGAGGCTCATCAGCACTGCCTGGCCAGGAGAGTACTCTACCCCTTTGAGTGCTGCTGGGTTGCCAGGGGATTTCCGCACCGACCTGTCTGCCTGCAGTTTTGGAGGAGGCCCTGGTCGCAGACATTCCGAGGCTTGCAGGGATTGCTCTCCCTCACGGTGACATCGCCCCTCCGTCTATGGCGTCTTCGAGCGCACGGCCTGCCCCTGGGGGTGTGAGTGCGGAGGTGGCTGCAGGTGTGCCCCGGGGGAAGGTTTACCTTTCCCCAAGGGGGAAGTTGACCTCCTTTCCCCATGGGGGAAGAGCGTCCCCTTTCCCCATGGGGTAGGGGTCACCCTGCCCCCTTGGGGCTGAGCGTCCCCAATCCCCTTACTAGCCCCCGCCCCCGCCGGCTCTATGAAGTGCACCTTTTCACAGGCAGATTCCGGTGGGCGGCGTCAGGCTCCGGCCGGGGGCTGAGCCTGGGGGCAGCAGCGCTGCTGAGCCAGGTAAGGACTCTTCCCCTGTGGTGGTGCTGGGTTGCTTAGGGCTTTACCCGCTGGCCTGTCTGCCTGCAGTTTTGGAGGATGCTGCGGGAGCCGTCTTTCTGTGGCTTACAGGGTTTGCCCACCCTGACGGTGACCCCGCCCCTTCGTCTAGGGCGTCTTGGGGCACACATTCTGCGCCTGGGTTTGTGAGTCCAAGAGGAGTGTGCAGGTATGCCCCGGGAGGAAGATTTACCGTTCACCCTAGGGGGAAGTGGGCCCCGATCCCCCATGGGGAAGAGGGTCCCGTTTCCCCCTGGAGTAGAGGTTCCCCTACCCTCGTGGGGGCTGAGGGTTCCCGAACCCCCTTGCCGCGCCCTCTAGGGCGTCTTTGGGTGCCCCCATCGCCCCTGGGGGTGTGAGTGTGGGAGGAGGGTGCAGCTGTACCCCGCGGAAAGCTTTACCGTTCCCCCAAAGGGGAAGGGGTCCCCGGACCCCCATGGTGAAAGAGGGTCCCGTCACCCACGGGTTAGAGGCCCTTATCCCCCTGGGGGCTGAGGGACTCCGGACCCCGCACCAGCGCCCCCTAGCGGCAGCCCTGAGAAGCGCACATTTGTGCATGCAGAGTCCAGTGGGCGGGCTCAGGCTCCGGCTGGGGGCGGCGCCTGGGGCTCATCAGCCTTGGCTGGGCCAGGTGAGGACTCTTCCCCTTTGAGTGGTGCTGGTTTGCCCGGGGCTTTCCGCTTTGGCCTGTCTGCCTGCCGTTTTGGAAGAGGCCGCGCTCGCCGCTGCCTGTGGCTTACAGGGGGTGCCCTACCTGACAGTGACCCCGTCCCTCCCTCTACGGCGTCTTTGGTCGCCCCAAGCGCCCCTGGTGGTGTGAGAGTGGAAGGAGGGTGCAGGTGTGCCCCGCGGAGAGCATTACCGTTCCCCCAAATGGGAAGGGGTCCCCGTACCCCCATGGGGAAAGAGGGTCCCGTCTCCCCACGGGGTTAGAGAGCCCATATCTCCCTAAGGACTGAGGGGCTCCGGAACCCCCGCACCAGCGCCCCGTAGCGGCAGCCCTGAGAAGTGCACCTTTGTGCATGCAGAGTCCGGTGGGCGGGCTCAGGTTTTGGATGGGGTCGGCGCCTGGCGCTCATCAGCCTTTGCTGGGCCAGGTGAGGACTCTTCCCCTTTGAGTGGTGCTAGGTTGCCCGGGGCTTTCCGCACAGGCCTGTCTTCCTGCCGTTTTGGAAGAGGCCACGCTCGCCGCTTACCTGTGACTTAATGGGGGTGCCCTCCCTGACAGTGACACCGCCCCTCCTTCTAGGGCGTCATTGGGCGCCCCAAGCGCCCCTGGGGGTTTGAGTGCGGGAAGAGGGTGCAGGTGTGCCCCGCGGAAAGATTTTCAGTTCCCCCAAATGGGAAGGTGTCCCCGTACCCCCTTGGGGAAAGAGGGTCCCATCTCCACACGGGGTTAGAGGGCCCTTATCCCCCTGGGGGCTGAGGGGCTCCGGAACACTCACAAGCGCCCCCTAGCGGCGGCCCTGAGAAGTGCACCTTTGTGCATGCAGAGACCGGTGGGCGAGTCACGCTCTGGGATGTGGCGTCGCCTGGGGATCATCAGCCCTTCTGGGCCAGGTGAGGTCTCTTCCCCTTTGAGTTGTGCTGGGTTGCCTGGGGCTTTCCGCGCTGGCCTGTCTGGCTGCCGTTTTGTAAGTGGTCGCGCTCGCCACTTCTCTGTGGCTTACATGGGGTGCCCTCCCTGACAGTGACCCCGCCCCTCCCTCTAGGGCATCTTTGTGCGCCCCAAGCGCCCCTGGGGTTGTGAGTGTGGGAGGAGAGTGCAGGTGTTCCCCGCAGAAAGCTTTACATTTCCCCAAGAGGGAAGGGGTCTCCGTACCCCCATGGGGAAAGAGGGTCCGGTCTCCCCACGGGGTTAGAGGGCCCTTATCCCCCTTTTGGCTGAGGGTCTCCGGACCCCTCACGAGCGCCCCCTAGTGGTGGCCCTGAGAAGTGCACCTTTGTGCATGTAGACTCCGTTGGGAGGGGTCAGGCTCCGCCCGGGGGCAGTGCCTGGGGCTCATCAGCCTTTGCTGGGCCAGGTGAGGACTCTTCCCATTTGAGTGCTGCAGGGTTGCCCGAGGATTTCCGCGCCGGCCTGTCTGCCTGCCGTTTTGGAATAGGCCGCGCTCGCCGCTTGCCTGTGGCTTACAGGGGATGCCCTCCCTGACAGTGACCCCACCCCTCCCTCTAGGGCGTCCTTGGGCGCCCCAAGCGCTGCTAGGGGTGTGAGTGCGGGAGGAGGGTGCAGGTGTGCCTCGCGGAAAGCTTTACCCTTCCCCCATGGGGAAAGAGGGTCCCATCGCCCCACGGGGTTAGAGGGCCCTTATTCCCCTGGGGGCTGAGGGGCTCCGGACCCCATCACCAGCGCCCCTAGCTGCGGCCCTGATAAGTGCACCTTTGTCCATGCAGAGTCCGGTGGGCGGGGTCAGGCTCCGGCCGGGGGCGGCGCCTGGGGCTCATCAGCCTTTGCTGGGCCAGGTGAGGACTCTTCCCCTTTGAGTGGTGCTGAGTTGAGTGGGGCTTTCCGCGCCGGCCTGTCTGCCTGCCGTTTTGGAAGACGCCTTCTCGCCGCTTGCCTGTGGCTTACAGGTGGTGCCCTCCCTGTCAGTGACCCCGCCCCTACCTCGAGGGCGTCTTTTGGCGCCTCAAGCGCCCCTGGGGGTGTGAGTGCGGGAGGAGGGTGCAGGTGTGCTCCGTGGAAAGCTTTATCATTCCCCCAAAGGTGAAGGGGTCCTAGTACCCATATGGGGAAAGACGGTCCCGTCTTCCCACAGAGTTCCAGGGCCCAAATCCCCCTGGGGGCTGAGGGGCTCCGGACCCACCTCACCCCCGCCCCCTAGCTGCGGCCCTGAGAAGTGCACCTTTGTGCATGCAGAGTCTAGTGGGCGAGGTCAGGCTCCGGCGGGGGGCGGCGCGTGGGGCTCATCAGCCTTTGCTGGGCCAGGTTAGTACTCTTCCCCTTTGAGTGGTGCTGGTTTGCCCGCGTTTTCCGCGCCGGCCTGTCTGCCTGCCCTTTTGGAAGAGGCCGTGCTCGCCGTTTACCTGTGGCTTACAGGTATTGCCCACCCTGACAGTGAACTCTCCCCTCCCTCTAGGTCGTCTTTGGGCGCCCCAAGCGCCCCTGGGGTTTCGAGTGCGGGACGAGGGTGCAGATGAGCCCCGCGGAAAGCTTTACCGTTCCCCCAAAGGTGACGGGGTCCCCGTACCCGTTGGGGAAAGAGGGTCCCGACTCCCCAAGGGGTTAGAGGGCCCTAATGCCCCTGGGGCTGAGGGGCTCCGGAACCCCTCACCAGCGCCCCCAAGCGGCGGCCCTGAGAAGTGCACCTTTGTGCATGCAGAGTCCGGTGGGTGGGGTCATGCTCTGGCATGGGGCGGCGCCTGGGGCTGATCAGCCTTTGCTGGGCCAGGTGAGGACTCTTCCACTTTGAGTGGTGCTGGGTTGCCCGGGGCTCTCCGCGCCGGCCTGTCTGCCTGCCATTTTGGAAGAGGCCGCGCTCGCCGCTTGCCTGTGGCTTACAGGGGGTGCCCTCCCTGACAGTGACCCCGCCCCTCCCTCTAGGGCATCTTTGGGCGCCACAAGAGTCCCTCGGGGTGTGAGTGCTGGTGGAGGGTGCAGTTGTGCCCCGCGGAAAGCTTTACCGTTCCCCCAAAGTGGAAGGTGTCCCTGCACCCCCATGGGGAATGAGGGTCCCGTCTCCCCACGGCGTTAGAGGGCCCTTATCCCCCTGGGGGCTGAGGGGCGCAGGGTCCCCCTCACCAGCGCCCCTTAGCGGCGGCCCTGAGAAGTGCACCATTGTGCATGCAGAGTCCGGTGGTCGGGGTCAGGCTTAGGCCGGGGGCGGCGCCTGGGGCTCATCAGCCTTTTCTGGGCCAAGTGAGGACTCTTCCCCTTTGAGTGGTACTGGGTTGCCTGGGGATTTCTGCGCCGGCCTGTCTGCCTGCAGTTTTGGAAGAGGCCAGCTCGCCGCTTGCTTGTGGCTTACAGGGTGTGCCCTCTCTGACAGTGACCCCACCCCTCCCTCTAGGGCGTCTTTGGGCACCCCAAGCACCCCTGGGGGTGTGAGTGCAGAAGGAGGGTGCAGGTGTGCCCCGCGGAAAGCTTTACCGTTCCCCCGAAGGGGAAGAGGGTCCCCGTACCCCCATGGGGAAAGAGGGTCCCGTCTCCCCACGGGGTTAGAGGGCCCTAATCCCCCTGGGGGCTGAGGGGCTCCGGACACCCTCACCAGCACCCCTAGCGGCGGCCCTGATAAGTGCACCTTTCTGCATACAGAGGCCGGTGGGCGGGGTTGCTCGGCTGGGGAAGGCGCCTGGGGCTCATCAGCCTTTGCTGGGCAAGGTGAGGACTCTTCCCCTTGGAGTGGTGCTGGGTTGCCCAGGGCTTTCCGCGCCGTCCTGTCTGCCTGCCGTTTTGGAAAAGGCTGCGCTCGCCGCTTGCCTGAGGCTTAAAGGGGGTGCCCTCCCTGACAGTGACACCGCCCCTCCCTCTAGGGCGTCTTTGGGCTCCCCAAGCGCCCCTGGGGGTATGAGTGCGGGAGGAGGGTGCAGGTGTGTCCCGCGGAATGCTTTACCGTTCCCCCAAAGGGAAGGGGTCCCAGTACCCACATGGGGAAAGATGGTCCCGTCTCCCCACAGGTTGGAGGGCCCTTATACCCCTGGAGGCTGAGGGGCTCCGGGGCCCCTCACCAGCGCCCCCTACGGCGGCCCTGAGTAGTGCACATTTGTGCATGCAGAGTCCAGTGGGCGGGGTCAGCCTCCGGCCGGGGGCAGCACCTGGGGCTCATCATCCTTTGCTGGGCCAGGTGAGGACTCTTCCCCTTTGAGTGGTGCTGGGTTCCCCGCCGCTTTCCGCGCCGGCCTGTCTGCCTGCCGTTTTGGAAGACGCTGCGCTCGCCACTTGCCTGTGGCTTACAGGGGGTGCCCTCCCTGACAGTGACCCCGCATCTCCCTCTAGGGCATCTTAGGCACCCCAAGTGCCCCTGGGGGTGTGAGTGCGGGAGGAGGGTGCAGGTGTGCCCCTTGGAAAGCTTTACCGTTCCCCCAAAGGGGAAGGGGTTCCCCATACCCCCATGGGGAAATAGGGTCCCGTCTCCCCACGGGGTTAGAGGGCCCTTATCGCCCTGGGGGCTGAGGGGCTCCGGACCCCCTTCACCAGCGCCGCCTAGCGGCGGCCCTGAAATGTACAACTTTGTGCATGCAGAGTCCGGTGGGCGGGGTCAGGCTCAGGCTGGGGGCTTTGCCTGGGGCTCATCAGCCTTTGCTGGGCCAGGTGAGGACTCTCTCCCTTAGAGTGGTGCTTGGTTGCCCGGGGCTTTCCGCGCCGGCCTGTCTGCCTGCCGTTTTGGAAGAGGCCGCGCTCGCCGCTTGCCTGTGGCTTACAGGGGGTGACCTCCCTGACAGTGACACCGCCCCTCCCTCTAGGGCTTCTTTGGGCGCCCCAAGCGCCCCTGGGGATGTGAGTGCGGTAGGAGGGTGCAAGTGTGCCCCGCGGAAAGCTTTACCTTTCCCCCAAAGGGGAAGGGGTCCCCGTACCCCCATGGGGAAATAGGGTACCATCTCCCCATGGGGTTAGAGGGTCCTTTCCCCCTGGGGGCTGAGGGGCTCAGCTGAATCTTCTGTTATTTCTGCTTTTTTGGCTTATTCTTCTGTTATTTCTGCTGTTTCTTCTTATTCTTCTGTTATTTCTGCTTTTTCGGCTTATTCTTCTGTTATTTCTGCTTTTCCTGTTATTCTTCTTTTTCTTCTTGTTGTTCTTGTTCTTCTAGTTCTTCTTTCAGTTCTACATCTCCTTCTTCTTCTTCTTCTTCTTCATCTGCTTCTTTTGCTTCTTCATCAGCTTATTCTTCTGTTATTTCTGCTTTTTCGGCGTATTCGTCTGTTATCTCTGCTTTTTCCTCTTATTCTTCTGTTTCTTATTCTTGTTCTTCTTGTTCTTCTAGATCATCTTGTTCTTCTAGAATTTCTATATCTTATTCTTCTTCATCTTCTTCTGCATTTTTTGCTTTTTCAATTACTTCTTCTTCTGCTTCTTCTGCTTCTTCCTCATTTAATCTATTGTTATTTATGCTTTTTTTGGCTTATTATTCTGTTATTTCTGCTTTTTCGGGTAATTCTTCTCTTATTTCTGCTTTTTCCTATTATACTTATGGTTCTTCTTCTTGTTCTTCTTGTTCGTCTAGTTCTTCTTGTTCTACTTGTAGTTCTACATCTCCTTCTTCTTCTTCATCTTCTTCTGTTTCTTCTGCATTTTTTGCTTTTTCAATTACTTCTACTTCTTTTGCTTCTTCTGCTTCTTTTACAGCTTATTCTTCTGTTATTTCTGCTTTTTCGTCTTATTCTTCTGTTACCTCTGATTTTTCCTCTTATTCTTTTGTTTCTTATTCTTGTTCTTCTTGTTCGTCTAGTTCTTCTTGTTATTCTAGTAGTTCTACATCTCCTTCTTCTTCATCTTCTTCTGCATTTTTTGATTTT
>NW_023600993.1:62635378-62650378 GCF_014898055.3 Talpa occidentalis
ACCTCCTAAGTTGAATGGAGTGTCTTTTGGGACCAATTTGTCTCTTTTCACTCTTTATTCTTCCCTTTTTGCTGACAGATGTACAAAGGCGGAACTGCGCCGTGCAGCTTATCCGCATGCACCCACAGCAGCTGTCACTTTTGTCGAGCAAGTTAATCAAGCAAATGCCACCATATCCCACTTTCTATAAGGAACAACATGTTATAGACAGTAGTCTTGCTAGAAAGAGACTTTATTTTAACTTTGATTGGCTTGGTTCCCCCGCCCCTCCCAACACTTCCCCCTTCCCCCCAATCCCCAAAAGGAGGGGGTGGGGTGGGGGATTTGTCCAAGCCAATGATTTGGCCATGATTTTGTTAAATTTAATAATAATATTGTGTTTTGAGGCTGACGACTCATTTGGGTAGCTTCCTAAGGACTGAGGGATGCCCTGGGTCTGGGTTGTTTTGAGCTTGCTATTGTTTGTGCTGGACTGTTAGGTTGTGTGTCTAAAGTTATAAAAAGAAAAGCTGAGGGCAGAAAATAGTATTAAGCCAAGGATGTCTTGGATTAATTTTATTCTCTTCTCCTTTGTAAAGCAGGTTGTGTTATTTACATATTTCTTTTGATAAACCCCCTTGCCTGGGCAGGCTTACAAAGACTGTGCTAAATACATAATAGCATTTCTTTGTGTGTGTCTTGTCGTTAGAGAGTTCTTTAAACTGAATGCCCAAATTTATTTCTAATGTGCACCAACAAATGCAAACAGGCTTGCATTTCTCTAATTCTGTGTAAGCCAATTGGGGAGACTTTAAAAGAATTCCCTCACGTCCACATCCATGTCCCCCTGCGCCTCAGTCACCACTCCTTGGTGATGTTCAGAAGCCACCGGGAGAAGCGAGTTTCATTACCCAGTGCAAAGTGCTGACCTCAGACACCACCCCTGAGCCTCCACTCACTTATTAGAAAGCCGAGTGCCAGATGCGGACATATTTTGAATAAACAAACTCTTTAAAAACAATGTACACAGATCACTGTCCAAGGGATTTGCCACTTTCAGGGGGTGGTGAACAGTCGGCAATCTGATAAACCACTTAAAATTTCAAGAGAAAAAAGCCCAAATCCTTCCTTCCTTGCCTCTTTCCTTCTCTTCTCCCCTCCCTCCCTCTTTCCCTCCCCCCTTCCTTCCCTTCCTCTTCCTTCCTTCCATCACCTCGTCACACTGTCACACTGTTTATTGTAAGCTTTGGCTGGAAATAAATCAAGAAAGAACTTTGGTGATACCTGATCGCAAATTTTCACATCATTGACAACCAAGGCATTATTGGATAATGACCACATAATGATTTAGTAGCAACTACATTTGTATTATGCATGAATTGGATAACCATGCTATTGTGTAATTCTGGATTACTTTTCCCCTCCTGTAAAGTATTTCTGATCTGTGAAATCACATAGAGCCATTGAAAACTTAGTTATGTGGGTAGGTTAAAAGAGTCAACAGGGTCTTGTAGGAAAATCTTGGGCATTGTTGTCTAATAATACCACTGTGTCAAGCTTTGCTTAAGGAACTTAAGCTGCTACCCTAAACCATTTATCAACTGTCTGGGATGCAATGGTATTGTGTTACCATCAATCCCCCCTCCACCCCCAAACAAACCACAAAAGTTTATTCTTATGTGATAAAAGATCTTAGACAGAACACAGAGGGAGATATAGACCGAAAGCTGAAACCCACCCCTTAGTTGGGCCTAGGTAGAAGTGCTTTTTGCAGCACATATGGTATGCAAGCTTCCCTACTGTGCTGTGGTCCCCCTCCACTGAGGATGGGGTTTCACCCTGAAATGGGTTACAGTAGCGTTTCTGGGATCTCCCACCCTTAGATTTAGGTTCCACTGGCATTTGTCGAACTCGAGCCCAGTGAGCATCCCCACATTCAAGAGGAGGCCTGCTCTGGCAGAGCTGAATTGTCATGAAGGGGCCTGTCTGATTAGCCATGCAGCTCCCATCATTGTTGGTGGACAAGCCATGACTAAAACTAACTTCAACTAGGAGGTCATGGGGTTGCAATTTGTCTTGTGTGTGGATGGGGTACCACTTGGAAAGTAGCAACTCTGTTACAATAAAATCCCTAGTGGATGAATTTGGGATGTAGATCATTGAGTAGAGTATAGATTTGGGAGCATACATTCAAATAATTAGCTTCATCCCCGTAAGATATTATGGTTAGACAGAGAGGAATATGATCTAGCGTTGGTCACTTCCTAGGTTTCTGAATTTGAAGTCAATTGACCTCTTAGTGACCCAATTTCTTCATCTGTAAAAACCTACCTTACAATGAAATTATGGAAATTGCATGGATTATTACATTTCAGTGCCCAGGACAGTATCTAGTACATGGATAGCACACAATAAATATTGGTGCTCATCAGTCTTAATAGCTGTAAGATAGGGATTATTGGGTACCCAGCTCTCAGGGCTGCTATGAGGATTGAAGAAAAATAACACCTTTAACTTACTTACTTACTAAAACCCTTACTACTAAAACCCTTAATCAACTGGAAACTTTCTCCCTCTTTGCCTTTGTCTTTTAGGAGAAAGCTATCCTTTTCCTTTTCCCCAAAGTCCTTGGAATTCAATCAAAAGAACAGCTTTTATCATGTGCTCTGGCTAATCAACATTTCAGCCTCATATTTTTGAGGCACAGTGTATGATAGAAAGAGCACTGTATTTGGAGTCTATGGAGTTATAATCTATGCAATTCTAGCCAATTTACCCTTTCTATATCCTCATGACTGTACAGGACATTTAGACTTACAAAGGGTAAAATCAGAGCCATGAAAGATCTTGAAAGAGAGTAGGTTAGATTAGAAATGGTTTAAATACTCAGTAAGGCAGCAAACAGAACTTAGGTATTTTAGAAACTGAAAAGTAGGAGTCTAAATAGAGAAGGTTTTCCAATTAGCCTTTACATTTACCAAAAAACTCAAATGGGCCAAAATAATTCATTGCTCATAAATTAACCAAAACACTACATGTTTAAAGCTTCTAGAAAAATCAGGTGACAACTGTAAAAATTCATAGTGAAATACTTAAAGGCTTTAATTACTATTTTTGAGTAGGAATTAGATATAAAAGACATCTTTGACAAGGTACACAAGACAACCACAGGGGGGTAGGAATTCCTTAATACCTTTTTAACAGTTATTGAGGGCTCATATCTGTCAGACAATGTGGAGACAATGGTGAATAAGATGGACAAGACGGCTGCTCTCTGAAGGGGGAAGAGAAATGGAAGAGCCACAGTTTCAGGAGACTGGGCACCTGGGGTCTTAAGTTCCTGGGAAAGCTCTCTCTGGACCTCAGGTTCCACCTGAAAATAAGAATAGTACATTCTCCTATCTCTTTGTAGTATTGTTCTAGAAATAAAAATTAAATGGTTAGAGAGTTGCTTTGTGGGACACAAAGCAGGAAATGTATGAGTAGAAATAATAGAAACATGTCTCCTCATAACTTTTATTGCCTAAGTTAGGATTCATTAACCTGACCACTATTGACATTCAGCCAGATAATTCTTTGCTATGGGGAGCTTTCCTGTGCAGTGTAGGATGTTTACCATTACTCAGTAGATGTTGGTGACCTTGCTCGACTCCCTGCCCTCATCCAAACCCAAAGCTGTGGAAATCAAAAGTGTCTCTGGACATTTTCCAAATATACCCTGGCTGACAAAATCACCCACAGTGGTGATACTATTCTAAATCACTGGTTATTTATTAGGCCCTTGGCCTTGTTTAAAAAAAAAAACAACAAAAAAACAGATGCCTGAGTCTTAACCTCATATCTACTGATTCAGAATTTATAGTATGTAGCTAGAATGTGTACATATTTTTCTTTAAAGATTTATTTATTTATACAAGCACTGGGTACAGTCAGAAGCACAGGAGGGTGAGAGAACTCACCAGCGCCTGAGCGGGGAGCGGAACAGACAGACTGACAAAATACACTGCTGAGGGCAGCAGCAGACATGGCAGGAGAGGTCTGCGCGCCATGTGGGACCCTTGCCAGTGGGCAACTTCGCAGCCCAGCACTCAACCGCTGTGCCGCTGTGGAGGCCCATGTGTACATATTTCAAATTAAAAATATGTATGTAATTCTGATACACCTTCCTGGCTAAGAATCATACACTAAGAGATAAAAAAGCACAAAGTAATATAGAAAGAATTTAGCCCTTAAAGTTATAGTGCTAATACCTCCAAGGCAAATATACAGATTCCTGGAATGGACTCATCAGCCAGGTAAAGTCATCCCTTGCATAGTTCTGAAAAGATGTCTTCAAGAGACGCTGAGGCTTATGAAGATATGGTATTGGTGAGTCAGGGATGCTCCTGGAAGAGGCAATAATGTCTCCCTGCCTAAGCATAGAATCCTATCTCTTTCTCCTTCCCCAGATCCTAGATATCCTAGAGCAAGCCCTAGACCACCTCCTCTGCAGCATGATCTCTGGGGTTCCATCCCATTGGAATCTGGCTCTACTTTAAAACAGATTTAAGAATCCGGGCCTCCCTGGTGGTGTAGCCGGTTGAGCGCCATGCTGTGGAGCTGTTGAGCGCCATGCTGTGGAGCTGTTGAGCGCCATGCTGTGGAGTTTGATTCCTGGGCGGCCAGGTAGATACCCACATGGCATGGCAGACCTCTCCTGTCCCGCCCGCTGCTCCCCTCAGCAGTGTGCTTCAGTCCTTCTGCTTGTTCTGCTCCCTGCTCTGTCTCAGGTAAATTCTCTCGCCCTTCCCTGCCTCTGGCCTGTACCCCAGTGCTTGTATAAATAAATCTTAAAAAAAAAAAAAAAAGAATCCTACAGCAAAACTGGGTTCTTTGCTACTTGGCTATTGAAATGATGTTCTCTCATCATTTCATCTAGACTTTTAAAATCCCAATTGGCATGGACTGGTTCACTACTTTTCTCTGTTGCAAAGCCTACAATAGTGTTAGAAAAAGGTATGTGTATGTTTTTGCATTACTACTACAACTGGTGATGACAACAAGAGACACTGGTAGAATAATTTCTAGGAAGCAAGGGCTCTGGTTTATCTTTATAGGCATTGCTTCATTTAGTCCTGCTAATACTGTCCAGATAAATACTGTTTTTAATCTCATCCTTACAGAAAAACTTGGAAAGGTTAAGTTACCACAAATCACGCAGCTAGTGCGCAGCAGATCTAGAATTTGAACTTGAGGATGTCTTACGGCAGAAACTGTGCTCTTAATATCTGCTTGATGTAAAGGAACCAGTCCCTCAAAAACCTGAATGGCACCTTCTAGTAGAAGGACGCTGCAGTGATGCACGTAACCGCTAAGACTGAAGTTCCTCTTGTTGATGAGTTGAAGCTCCATGGGAACTGCACATGGATGAATGTTAAGTTCAAGCTGAGAAAGGCAGCTGTTAATGATTCCTTGGTTTTTATTTTTTAGGCCCCAAAAAGATGTTTGTGGATGAAGATTGTTAAAGGATCTGAAAGACTAGCTTTTGAGATATCTGCCAAATAGAATATTGTTTAGAGATAGTCTTCAGAACTCCTGGGGTAAGAAAATGACCCACAGACTACATCAAATTAAAGCGCTTCTGCACAGCAAAAGAGACAATTACAAAAACAAAGAGAAACCCCACTGACCGGGAGAACATTTTTGCACACAACTCTAATGATAAAGGACTGATCACAAAAATCTGCAAAGAGCTGATGAGACTCAACAACAACAAAGAAAATAATCCTGTCAAAAAATGGGCAGAAGAGCTAAAAAGAAACTTCTCTGAAGAGGAAATGCAAATGGCCAACAGGCATATGAAAAAATGTTCAACATCACTTGTAATCAGGGAAATGCAAATCAAAACTACCATGAGATACCATCTTACACCAGTGAGAATGGCACATATTAAAAAAACTAGCAACAACAAATGTTGGCAAGGATGTGGAGAAAAAGGAACTCTTCTGCACTGTTGGTGGGAGTGCAAACTGGTCCAACCACTGTGGAGAGCTGTGTGGAGATTTCTGGATCCACTAAACATAGAGCTTCCATATGATCCAGCAATTCCACTACTAGGTATTTACCCAAAGGACACAGAAACATCAATTCCAAAGAGCACCTGAACCCCTATGTTTATAGCAGCACTGTTTGCAATAGCTAAGCTTTGGAAACAAACCAAATGCCCAAAAATAGATGACTGGATCAAGAAGATGTGGTACATATACACCATGGAATATTACTCAGCATTCAAAAAAGATAAACACATGCAATTTGCAGCAACATGGATGGCGCTGGAAGGGATCATGCTCAGCGAAATAAGCCAGAAAGAAAAAGAAAAATACCAGATGGTCTCACTCATAGCAGGAATCTAGAAAACTTAAATAAGGGACCAGGAAAATGAATAACAATAAGAAAATGAAAATCAAAATCAACAAAAAACTATGAACCAGAGACACTCTATGGAGGGTGGGGGGCGGGGAGGGGAGGAATTGGGGTCAAAAATAAGGGTGTTGCAATTGTATGGGGAATATAAAAATAAAATTTATTTAAAAAAATAAAACAAATTTTGAATTAAAAAAAAAAAAGAAAATGACCCACAGATAATGTTCATGATTTATACTAAGATGTAGCTAGCCCATAGCATCAAAGACAAACTATTTGTGGAAATGGAGGCATCACCTACTGCAGGCTTGTTCACCTCCAGATACTGGTATTAGGAGCTGGGTGATCCTTCGCTGTGGGAGTGCAGGTTGTTTAGTAGCATACGTGGCCTCTACTCATTAGGTACTTAGGGCATCTCCCTATTTGTGACAACCAAAATATGTCTCCAGATATTGCTGAATGTCTAATAATTGCTGTTTTTTCTCTGTAACAGAACAGATTTCTAGGCCAAATATTTTTCTGAATAAAAGGGAGTATTTCTCTTCCTTAAAAAGTAATTGTATACTTGAAACTAGTAAAATGTTATATATCAATTATACCTCAATTAAAATAGAATCTCATTGAACTGTACAGCTAAAATAGGTTCATATTATTATAAGTTGTGCCACAATGAGGTTGATAAAAAGACCTAAAACAACAACAAAGTAATTCAGAGAATTTTGCCAGGAAATAGCTCATGCATTTCACCAGGAAACATCTCTTTGTTTAATTTATATATTTATTTGTTCATTAAAAATTTTTTTTTCGGGCCTCCCCTGGTGGCGCAGCGGTTGAGCTCTGGGCTGCGAAGCTGCCTGCAGCCTCTGCAGTGCCAGTTCGATCCCCAGCCACTGGCAAGGGTCCCACATAGTGCGCAGACCTCTCCTGCCGCACCCGCTGCTCCCCTCAGCAGTGTATTTCGGTCCATCTGCCTGTTCTATTCCCTGCTCTGGCTCTGGTGAATTCTCTCACCCTCCTGCGCTTCTGACTGTACCCAGTGCCTGTATAACTAACTAACTAACTAACTAACTAACTACTAACTAACTAACTAAATCTTTTAAAAAAATATATTTTTTCCCCCCTCACAGAAAATGAGAAGGGCTTTTATATCTTGGTTGCCATGAAGATCTGGTAACTAATAAACCCCAACCCTGGGCAAGACCTGGAGTTTTGTTAGCATAGCTGGTGCTGGTCCAGTGATGGCTGGAGTGAAAAACTGCCACCAGCAGCTGAGAAGACCCAATATGGCCAGTGTATGTCATTGCATGTCTTCTAGTAACGTTCATACTGGAGACAAATCACTAGACTCTTCTACTGGATTTAGTCAACTTGACAGGAGCTTAACAGAAGAACAGGAGGCTGTTAACTGTTCTCTTCTGAATTGGGAATTTGGAATGAATGAAGTATTTAAGTTGAGCCTTCTTTTCAGGTTTTTGGATACACAAAAATAACTTGTAGCCACCTGGTGGAAGCAACAACATAGATATATATTTCTAACCAAGGCCTGAAAGGAATTGTAAAAAGAAAAGCAACTGAGGATGGCCAAATTGAGAATCTATATTGCTGATCTAACCACTGTTTCATATCCCTTCCTTGGCTCTGGGAGGGAGTGTTCTGGGGAAATTCACCCCAAGAGAGGTGAAGAGTCTTGGGTGTCTCACAAGCATTGCATCCATTGTGAGATATGTCAATTACACTTCATTTAAAAAAGAATCTCAGTGAACCTTACAATGTTCATGATTGCAGGATGCCATTGCATGAAGTTCCCTGAACATACTTGGAAAATGGCACAAGTACCAAGCAAATTCCGAGGTTGCCAAATGGAACTTTGTGGTTGTAGGCAACATGTGGGTCATGGTGGCGGCAAAGGAACACTGACAGGCAGAGAGATAGGGCATCCTTCTATATTTGTCATTTATCTTTTTTCTAGTTCACCCAAATCAGTAGTTCTCAAATGGGGGTGATTTTGTTCCCTGCCCCCTGGGACATTTGGCTGTATCTGGAGACATTTTTGTTGTCACAATAAGCAGGGTTGCTACTGGCATCAAGGGAAGTCATGGATGCTGCTCGACATCCTTCAGTACACAGACTGATACCCCCACAACATGGAATAACCTCATTCAAATTGCCAACAGTGCCAAGGTTGAGACACTTTGCTCTAGGTGTGATTTCAGAACTCAGGGTTGAAATCTCAGTGTGTGGTGAGATAATTTTGTTTACCACCAACATTTTTAAAAAAGTGCAATATAAAATATCAGACTGTATCACATGGAGGGTAAATATAATTACAAAACTTGTTTTGTATGTGCCCATGCACGTGTGCATGTACACTGGGGTGTAATATAAAATTTGATTCTTGTGGTGAGTTGTGGGAAACTAAGTCTGAAAATTACTAAACTTTCCTGGTACTTTTCAAACTTTAATGGGCATTTGCATCAACAGAGAATCTTGTTAACATGCAGATTTAGATTCATCTGTGGGAGGTCAGGGCTGAGATTCTGGACCTCTTGCTAACTCCCAGGTGATGCTGATGGGGAGGGTTCACAGACCACACTGAATAATAAGAACCTAGATGACATTTAAAAATCACTCATTAAAAAAAAGATTAGGACAGGTGACTATGACTCTAGGTGTGGTGAGATAGTGAAGTCTTTTATTAGCACCTCTAAGAGCCTGGCATGGAAAGAAACAGTTATTCAATGAATGGGAAGTATTTGAAGATTTAGTATATATCGTCTCTTGCAAAGCAATGTGATAATAATTGTTGCACAAAATATGCCTTGCCTACTCTGTGTGTGTGTTTGTGTGTATGTGTATGTGTACCAGGCATGCACATGTGTGGTATGTACAAGAGTGTGCCACCAGTGACTCCATGCCATAAATCCTCTGTGAGAAAACAAAACACCTTTTCTAAGACACAAAAGTATTATGTGGGTCATATAAGAAAAGATTCTGTGACCTTAATGTAACAGGGCAATAAGCCTTGCTTCCTAGAATGATTAATGGAACATTCTCCTCTGGAAAAGAAAACAAATTAACAGTATTCACCAAATGTCTCCGGAACACAGAAAGCTGTTCTGATAAAGATACTCAGCAAAACTCCTTGGTATACAAGCTCCAGAGAAAATTCAAGACTGGTTTTATGTAAGGTTTGCCCAAAAGTAAACGAGACCTATTTCTATGAATAGCTTTAGAAGGAAGCAGCTAGATCAGAAAACGACGATTTGAAGACAAGCCACTGAAAAGTAATCTGCAAGAATGATGCTAACAAAAAATAAACAATTCCTTTTGGATAGTAATAACCCATTTGACACAATTAATCCAAAGAATTCAAATCTATTAAGGTCCCTTATATTTTCTGCATGCAGGGCTGCTAGAAATTTCAAAACAACCAGGCATGGAGAAAAGCATGCCCATATCTATGTAGAATAGAATGCGTTTCAAAACCCAATACTCCAAAAGCAAAACAATTAATTGCTATCATTCACTTCATGTGAAGGCTATGGGCCAAGAATATTCATAATTGAATATAAGATTCATTGCCACGGGCTCATAAGGGGCATCAAAATACTTTTCTCCTCTCCCATTCTAGTTTGCTTTCTGCCTTGTCAAAGATAAAACTCTTCCATTAGTGCCTTATTCTTCCGGCTAAATATTTTGTTAAAATTGACAATATTCCAACAATGGTAGCACTAAGTCTTCTTCACTTTCACCTTTCCTTCAGGAAAGGAGATAGTAAATCTGCGAAGAACAGATTTGAATACTGTGAAGTAGGGACATCATGAAGACACTGGATCTTTGAGGAGTACTGGAGCATAAAAGTCACGAAGACGAATTTGGACTGTTTTATAATTCCAACTTGAAAGTCTTTTGAGTCTAAGGTTCACATCAAGGACCCTCCCCCATTGTGCCAGCGCATGTGTGTGTGGGGAGTATGTATACATCTGGTTACATATATATATATATATCTTACAATGTTACAAATCAAGGTGAGTGGGTAAGGCCTCCCACCTCTCATTTCTCTTTGACTCTGTGTCCAGTTTCTGAATTTTTTTTGGGAAATGACATAGTTCTACAGCTATAATGTATGACAAAGGAGATGGTTTAACTGCCAGAATTTACTTTTGGGCTCAAAATCAGGTAGAAAAATCCACCGTCTCTCCTTTCCTAACTGCCTTTCTAGTACATTTCACATTTGTTTTTCTGTTTCAATATATATAAGCATGTGAATTCTAAAGGCTGTCTGAATGAGGTGGAGGGCATGCTCTTGTGCCTCGTAATTGAGGATGATAAAGATGAGGTCACAGTTCAATTAAAATTTGATCTGAAGAGTATTGAAAGCTCAGCTTCAGACTGATTTGAAGGGCTCAATTTCAGATTGATAACCTCAGGAAACTCTTAGTAGAATTAGCAAAGGAACATTTCTCATAGTTCAGGGATTAAGTATGTTAAAGTTACTTGTTCAAGATTTTATTGGAGCAGTTACAATAACATAAGAAATACTGGACCATAAACTGTAGAATTATACATATCCACAAGGTACCCATATATGTACCTAACTGTATGAAATAAAATCCTTATAGCTCTTCACGTGGTCAAATTGTACCTCAGCCTCTGTGGCCTTCTTGCTGTTTTTTTTTTTTTTTAAACTAGTTTCAGAAATCCTCCTTATATACAGAGAACAGTTTTAAAAAATCCTGGTTGAATTATGCGGAGTTACTAATTATGTCTAAAAGAACTACTTGGTTGAATTCAGCTAGATTTTTTTTTTTTTCTTCCCAAATCAGTTCTATGTTTAGATAGTAATAAACTCCTCCAGTCTGCAGAACAATTGGCACGGCGGTCCCTTTAACAAGTCGGGATCTTGAAAAAAGGGCCAGTGCTGATAAAAAGAAATCGAAAGTGCATCTCAACCAGATGCAATGTGTGGCTGTGCATTGGATCCTGCTTTGCACAAACCAGCTTAAAGACTATTTTGGGGACAAATGGGGAATTCTGAATATGGGCAGTAAATTAGATGAACATTTATTGATACAGAAAATAAAGATTGTTAATTCAAAAAAAGAAATCTTTTGCTTATTTTGGTAAAAAGTACGAAATCTCTGTAAGAACGTAGGAAAAGACCTCAAAAAAAAAAAAAAAAAAAAAAACCAAAAAAACCCAAACACTCAAATACCCTCTGGGTGTAGGGAGCATAACATTTTCTTATTTTTTTACTTAGCTGCATTTTCTAAATGTTTACCATGTATATATACTGCATATGTAATAATAAAAGATATTAATCACTCCTCCCTCCTCCAAAAAAAACTCAAGTTCAGAAGATGAATCCTAACTTTGCCAGAGCATGGAGGTTTTGCTGAGGGGGTGTCAGGCCATTTTCTAAGTCTCTTAAAGGAACAATTAATTCTCTGAGCTACTGATAAAAAAGACATGCTAAAATTTTAACTACGCCAGTTCACATTCACTAAGCTATGCAGTCCCTCACAACAACTACAAGAAGTCAGTTTCCTCACAGATGGGGAAGTTGGGGCTCAGAATGGCTAAATATTCATATGAAGTGAGATAGCTCAAAAGTGACCAAACCAGGATCCCTATGTCTATCTGACTTACTTCAAAGCCCTAGTCCCAACCATTGTTATTTTGCTGGTTTCAGAATTATGTTTTACCAAAAGTACAAATGTACCAGGCAGTTTGCACATCAAGAAATTTTAAGCAAGCTCACAGTAACATCTTAAAGTGATAGACCCTCACAGCACCTTAGAATGGATATGGAGCTTTATGTAACCAGGAAAGAAAAAAAAAAAAAGGTCTGGCAAAAGCATTTCCATTTCAGTGACGATGATGATGATAATGATGAGATGATGGTGGTGCCCGCAGCGGCGGCTAACACTTACCAAATCCTTCCTCAGAGCCTGATGCTGGCAGTTGCATATTGCATTTCGCTCATAACAACGCCACGAGAAGGTTCTGCATATGATCATCTCTGCTTTATAGATGAATCAGCTGAGAGATTAAATACTTTGTCCTAGGTTACCCAGCTCAAAAGGATCAGGGGTTAAGTATGAAGCCTCCAGGAGCAAGGCCTATAGTCACTCTACAATAGCATTCCTTCAGGACATCAAGTGTGCATATTGCTTATAGAAAAGATAACTCCCTCACTATCTGCAATGCCATATGCTTTGATTTTCTTTAATCACTTCCCTAGAAGTGCAACCTATTATACGGGTGAAAACTTCTGCACCTCTCCCTTCTTTGTTATTTTGGAAGTAGTTTCGCTCACCTGGTGGTTGCTGAGAGAAAATAATACTGCTTTCCTCAGAGTTCGGTACTACCTACCTGGGCAGGTGATTCCTATTTTGATTAATATATGTTCACATGCATAGTGTTTTTGTAATTTAATAAGGTTATTAAAATAAGGTTATCTGTGGTTTCATATATAAGTCCAACAAATATATTTTCATAGGCAGAGGTTTCATTTTTCAAGTTACCCCTTTAAAAGGAAATATTCACACTCAATTATTGTGCTGACACATAAAGTGGACAAATATACGATTTGATAATGGAACAGCAAATTAAAATGTGCGCAAGCAAAGAATACAGAGCAGCAGCCCCATCCAGACCTGCCTGGGCTGCCTGATTAAGTACTTACAAGGCAGTTTGGTAAGGGGCCCTTTCCTGATCTGATAACTGCCACAGAGAAGCCAAATGCAGAGTCAATCTGCAAATACTTAATCCTCCAGAAGGCAGATTAAGTGTATAATTGACCTATATAATCCATGTATCATCTCTAGTCAAATGTTCCCTGGTTCACAATGACACCGGGCCTGAAGAAAGCCAGGGCGGATATGGCATTACCACCAGTGTGGATTCTGTCCAAGTTCGAGATGGCTTTTTAATCACTCATCTCTGAGCCTGGGAGGTTTAAGCAGATGAATTCACCCTAAGCACATCTCTTTTAATCCCGATTTTCTTCTCAGTCTGTGTCTTCAAGAAGTACAAGGAGGAAAGAAATAAATTAATTTTTGTTTAGACCTTGAAATCTTAGGTGCTTCTCTTGATGATCTGATCTCTAATTTCAAAAAGCATGTTTTTGTTTTGGGGAAGATGTTGAATTAATCACCAGAGAAGGGGGAAAAGCCATCTGCATGATTTATGGACACTCGAGCTTTAAATCGCAGTCTTCAAGTTATTTCTTGAGCTTTTGCTGTCCTCCTCAGCTCCTGCTTTAGGAATATGGAGATTTCCTATCCCTGTTTGATATTTTCTTTAAAAGTCAGCATAATTTTCAAGGAGGCCAAGCTTCCCCTTGAGTATGACAGCAATCTGATTCTTTTTTTTTTTTAAAAAACTGAGCAATTTAATTTATTATTACTATATATCTATATGGGAACAGTGTTTTACTTTAAATCTCTGAATCTTTTGTTTCAAAATATTATAAGCTATTATTCTGCAGCCACTAAAACCAGTTTAAAATTGTATGTCCTTTTCCAGAACAAAATAAAAAAATGCAGATGCAAAAATATATAACTGCAATCTGAAATACTATGGGAAGCAATTTGAGGAATCTTTTCTGATTGGCATTTTATTTTGGGCTATTTTGGTTAGCTTTTTCTTAGTGCAATATAGAAAAAGTTGATAGTATTTATAGAAGGACTATGAAAATCAATTATATTAATCAAAAGGGAAACTTTCACCTCATTAAAAATGACATGGTTAGGAAATGTTATGTCTGAATGCATTTCTTCAATAAACCTAGAGAAATCCTGTTTAGAAAAAATTGGTAGAGATGAATTTGGAAAGCTGCTGTTAAGTTACATAATAAAATAGATAAAAATGCAGAACATTATAGAGCCCCAAATGCAATGCCGATAATCTCCCACAAGCACCCAGTTCCAGCCAAAAGTACAATGACGAGGCAGAGAGAAAACCAGATCAGATAGAGCCCTGAGATAGGGCCTGGTTAAAACAGAAGATGCACTCATTAAATGACCAGCTATTAGTCCAAATGTTCTCAGATACAAACACATACTAATGCCATCCATACTAATGCCATCCAGCCTTTTCTGTAAGACACACTCAAAATGGCAAAAAAAAAAAAAAAGGGGGGGGAGAGAAGAGGTAACAATATAAAAATAGGAAGAACTTAAAGGACTTATGAGGTAAATAAAACCGAGACTTTGAAACACAGCTAAAAACACAACAGGAACTCTGAGAACATGCCTCTGATGACAGATGCCAGCAGGAACTAAAAACCAGAGAATGACACAACAGTCAGAATCAACATCCCCAAACAGCAAACAATCTCAGTTATATATCTATATTTTTTTCTTCATTCAAAATGCTAATTTTCTATTATTCACTTTTGCCATTTATCAAAATGCGACAATTTGGAAGAGAAAACTCTCAGATCAACAAGTTTTTCTCAATAGATTTCTGCCAATTGTTTAGAAACCCACCCCAAGACCACTATCACTGGGAATGGAATTTAAAGAATAAGTTCACTGCAGCAAGAAATGTAGGGTGACAGGATTTGCAGACCTTCTGCCTTCATGCTCCTACTCCCTCGTTTAGCTCGGTGGA